>NW_023495849.1:0-135948 GCF_904425465.1 Colossoma macropomum | reverse complement strand
AATCTTTAGATATTTTGTATAAAGTGTCTGTTTTTGAATCCTGTGGATGTAGGTTGTACGTTTTTTTTTTCTCCTACTTTTTGTTCTGTTTTATTTACGGTGCTTCCTATCATGTTTCGTTCTCTGAGGTTTTTTGGTATTTTGCATTTGGTATTTTGTTGGTATTAACAGACTTTGTTATTCTAATTCTTCATGCCCCTTGATATATGGATATAGATACATGAATAAATTAATGAACAATGAATCTCACTATTCAGTAGGATAAATGGAGGTCTTTTAATCATAGCAGTAAAGTTAGTTAGTTTTTTCTCAAATCTGTGCATTTCTGTGTTGTTAATTTCTTTCTCTTTTTTATTATTTATATGCCACACTGAGATAACAGCAGTAGCAAGTGATAGAATGAAAACTGGCGAAATCTTAAATGTGGCATAATTGTGACAGTCACAAGGCATCTTGGTTTTTTGCCGTTCTTGCCTCTGTTGCCCATGATTCACATTTGAAAACTGCTACATTGGTTAATTTCTTAATTGAATTTCTGTTCCACCTTAATAGTGTAGCAGATACATACTAGGTATCTGAATGTAAATCATACATCATTTAAGGTGGAATGGGAAGTGAGAATAAGAGCCAGACTTCTGCTTCATCTAATCTCTATCTACTGTACAAGACTGTTACAATCAGCAAATCGTGACTATTCCAAATTACAAACTATTACAAAACAGGCAAAGGGTTCAAAACACAAGTCAAAAGATCAGAATAACAACGCTCAGTAAACCAGGGAAATGGCAATACCTCGCAATGAGGAGAGCAAACCAAAGACTATTTAAAGTCTGAGACAAACAGACACAGGTGAATCACATTAAAACTCAGGTGACTGAGAACGAGGCAGTTGCATGTGATTGGAGGAATTGGTGACATCATCGGGACTGGAATTATGGGAAATGGAGTCCTGGAGCGTGCTAGGCAAGGAAGGAGAACCCGGAAGCGTGACATTGAGCCTCTCCTGTTGTAGCGTATAAGAGTGTTTATTCTGTATTTCATGGACTAATATCTCTATAAATAGCTTTGAACTCCTGGCAAGGCAGCATGGTCCCCTATCCAGTCACTGACCAGGACCAGCTTGGCTTAGCTTCCTAGATCAGTCAAGCCTAAGGGCTCCCAGCCCCATACATGCACTGCCTGTGGATGGACTCCAGTACTGGCAATTTAAAGTATCCGTGTGCACTATTAGGACTGAATGGAGGCTGACTTTTTCTAACATTATTAATTTTCAATCAAGGTTATTTTTAAAGTAAAGGTTAGGTTCAAAACCTGATTGCAACTTCTAAATGTCAGTTAGTTTTCAATACAAGCCCTGACCAAGGCCCACATTGCTTAGTTTCTGAAATGAGACCAGACCAAGGTTCTCATAGATTTTCATATAATAGCTGAAGCTGGAAACCAATACAGGCCTTCTGAAGTAATTCAGTAGAATATATAACCACGAACATGCAGGCTTCTTATGTTCTGTCTTAGGACTTCTAGTTAGTCCCACAATATAAACTACGTTTTCACTGTATACAAATTTAGTTTCAAAATACAGGTTTGGTTGAAAAGCTTTGAACTCCTGGCAAGGCAGGATCCAGACAGTGACCAGGACCAGCCTTGCTTAGCTTTATAGATCAGGCAAGCCTAAAGATTTGTGACTGGCTTCCAGTACTGGCCATTTAAAGTATCTCACCACCTCTATATGGAATTTCATTCCCAGTTACATTTTCTCTAAATTAGGAGGCCTTGATTTTGTTTTATTGTGCAAGTATAACATTGACAAAATCCCCTTCAAATTTTCAAACTTTCATAGTCTGATGCTTCTTTCAGGGACCTTGATTTTATAAGCATAATTTCCCCCATAGATATTACATATGGAATAACAAAGATATACTATAGTTTTACAGGCATGTAGCTTACCACAGGACATGTAGTAGGACATGTCCTATTGGAATAACCTTACGGGTGACCTTTTTACAGTCAGGTGAATTTTACAGAAATTTGACCCCGCAAAAATGTTTTGCAAAGATTTAAAGATGATACAGATGTTAATTGCTCTTTTTGTAATTCAACTCCTGACAATTTGTTTAACTTATTTTGGAACTGTCCTCACTCTTACAGCTTTTGGAGAGATAGTTTTTTCTTTTATTATACAGAAAATTGAAACTTTTCTCTTTGTTTTGAACCTTTGTTATTTGGTTTAATAAAGACCTCCCCTTTCAAGGCAGATAAATACTATACAATCTTATTTATTTGATTGCTAAATTCTATATTCATTAATGTAAATATTCAAATCAAAACTCTTTTTAGTTTTATTCATTAATAAAACCAAACAATACCTGAAAACATTTACTGGTTCTAACAATAAGAAAGCTGTCAAAACACTGTGTTACGACCTGTCTAGGGGTTTGAGATGATCATAACATAAAAAAAGACAAAAGAGAGCCAGTTGACGTTTAAACAGGTCAAATCGTGTTATTCTCTTTATGCTGCTCTTTTGTACATACGACACAGGAGAACGTCAGAGTGGGCATGCGCCAAAACAATAAACATAACCAGCCTAGCTAGAGATGCTAGAGAACTAACTTACCTATGCAAACATAAAGAAACAAAAGTACAGTCAGTCTTTCCTAACTCCCTAACTATACCAAAAACAGGAGAAAACAAGATCAAAAGAAATGGCACCCACTCCTACAACCTGGTCGGCATAAGAGTGAACATTTACAGAGACAGATCATGAGCTTACAGTTTAACTGCAGAGATAACTGGGTATAGAACAAGAGGTAAAGCTAAGCTATTTCATTTGAGAGGAGAGTAGACAATCGCTAGCAATAAAACAAACAAACAAGCTGCGCTGCGCTGCGCTGCGTGCGGTGCGGTTCGGATCTAAAAACAATCGCCCCAAGCCGCCATGGAGGAAAGCCTCGATGACATCCGGGCGCAGCCGTCGAAGATATACGCCATGCAATTTCAGCCAGCCAATCAGATTAAATTTCGTTACGGGACTCCAGCCAATCACACGCACAAGTGGGCGGGTTCCTAATA
Organism: Colossoma macropomum; assembly: GCF_904425465.1. NCBI lineage: Eukaryota > Metazoa > Chordata > Actinopteri > Characiformes > Serrasalmidae > Colossoma > Colossoma macropomum. The sequence continues at coordinate 132,876 of NW_023495849.1, read as the reverse complement.
AGCGAGAGAATAAGAGAGAGAGAGAGAGAGAGAGAGAGAGAGAGAGAAAGAACGAAAGGGAAGCAAGCAAAACAAAACATACGTCCTATGGACGTAACAACTGAAAACATGTAAATCTTTAGATATTTTGTATAAAGTGTCTGTTTTTGAATCCTGTGGATGTAGGTTGTACGTTTTTTTTTTCTCCTACTTTTTGTTCTGTTTTATTTACGGTGCTTCCTATCATGTTTCGTTCTCTGAGGTTTTTTGGTATTTTGCATTTGGTATTTTGTTGGTATTAACAGACTTTGTTATTCTAATTCTTCATGCCCCTTGATATATGGATATAGATACATGAATAAATTAATGAACAATGAATCTCACTATTCAGTAGGATAAATGGAGGTCTTTTAATCATAGCAGTAAAGTTAGTTAGTTTTTTCTCAAATCTGTGCATTTCTGTGTTGTTAATTTCTTTCTCTTTTTTATTATTTATATGCCACACTGAGATAACAGCAGTAGCAAGTGATAGAATGAAAACTGGCGAAATCTTAAATGTGGCATAATTGTGACAGTCACAAGGCATCTTGGTTTTTTGCCGTTCTTGCCTCTGTTGCCCATGATTCACATTTGAAAACTGCTACATTGGTTAATTTCTTAATTGAATTTCTGTTCCACCTTAATAGTGTAGCAGATACATACTAGGTATCTGAATGTAAATCATACATCATTTAAGGTGGAATGGGAAGTGAGAATAAGAGCCAGACTTCTGCTTCATCTAATCTCTATCTACTGTACAAGACTGTTACAATCAGCAAATCGTGACTATTCCAAATTACAAACTATTACAAAACAGGCAAAGGGTTCAAAACACAAGTCAAAAGATCAGAATAACAACGCTCAGTAAACCAGGGAAATGGCAATACCTCGCAATGAGGAGAGCAAACCAAAGACTATTTAAAGTCTGAGACAAACAGACACAGGTGAATCACATTAAAACTCAGGTGACTGAGAACGAGGCAGTTGCATGTGATTGGAGGAATTGGTGACATCATCGGGACTGGAATTATGGGAAATGGAGTCCTGGAGCGTGCTAGGCAAGGAAGGAGAACCCGGAAGCGTGACATTGAGCCTCTCCTGTTGTAGCATATAAGAGTGTTTATTCTGTATTTCATGGACTAATATCTCTATAAATAGCTTTGAACTCCTGGCAAGGCAGCATGGTCCCCTATCCAGTCACTGACCAGGACCAGCTTGGCTTAGCTTCCTAGATCAGTCAAGCCTAAGGGCTCCCAGCCCCATACATGCACTGCCTGTGGATGGACTCCAGTACTGGCAATTTAAAGTATCCGTGTGCACTATTAGGACTGAATGGAGGCTGACTTTTTCTAACATTATTAATTTTCAATCAAGGTTATTTTTAAAGTAAAGGTTAGGTTCAAAACCTGATTGCAACTTCTAAATGTCAGTTAGTTTTCAATACAAGCCCTGACCAAGGCCCACATTGCTTAGTTTCTGAAATGAGACCAGACCAAGGTTCTCATAGATTTTCATATAATAGCTGAAGCTGGAAACCAATACAGGCCTTCTGAAGTAATTCAGTAGAATATATAACCACGAACATGCAGGCTTCTTATGTTCTGTCTTAGGACTTCTAGTTAGTCCCACAATATAAACTACGTTTTCACTGTATACAAATTTAGTTTCAAAATACAGGTTTGGTTGAAAAGCTTTGAACTCCTGGCAAGGCAGGATCCAGACAGTGACCAGGACCAGCCTTGCTTAGCTTTATAGATCAGGCAAGCCTAAAGATTTGTGACTGGCTTCCAGTACTGGCCATTTAAAGTATCTCACCACCTCTATATGGAATTTCATTCCCAGTTACATTTTCTCTAAATTAGGAGGCCTTGATTTTGTTTTATTGTGCAAGTATAACATTGACAAAATCCCCTTCAAATTTTCAAACTTTCATAGTCTGATGCTTCTTTCAGGGACCTTGATTTTATAAGCATAATTTCCCCCATAGATATTACATATGGAATAACAAAGATATACTATAGTTTTACAGGCATGTAGCTTACCACAGGACATGTAGTAGGACATGTCCTATTGGAATAACCTTACGGGTGACCTTTTTACAGTCAGGTGAATTTTACAGAAATTTGACCCCGCAAAAATGTTTTGCAAAGATTTAAAGATGATACAGATGTTAATTGCTCTTTTTGTAATTCAACTCCTGACAATTTGTTTAACTTATTTTGGAACTGTCCTCACTCTTACAGCTTTTGGAGAGATAGTTTTTTCTTTTATTATACAGAAAATTGAAACTTTTCTCTTTGTTTTGAACCTTTGTTATTTGGTTTAATAAAGACCTCCCCTTTCAAGGCAGATAAATACTATACAATCTTATTTATTTGATTGCTAAATTCTATATTCATTAATGTAAATATTCAAATCAAAACTCTTTTTAGTTTTATTCATTAATAAAACCAAACAATACCTGAAAACATTTACTGGTTCTAACAATAAGAAAGCTGTCAAAACACTGTGTTACGACCTGTCTAGGGGTTTGAGATGATCATAACATAAAAAAAGACAAAAGAGAGCCAGTTGACGTTTAAACAGGTCAAATCGTGTTATTCTCTTTATGCTGCTCTTTTGTACATACGACACAGGAGAACGTCAGAGTGGGCATGCGCCAAAACAATAAACATAACCAGCCTAGCTAGAGATGCTAGAGAACTAACTTACCTATGCAAACATAAAGAAACAAAAGTACAGTCAGTCTTTCCTAACTCCCTAACTATACCAAAAACAGGAGAAAACAAGATCAAAAGAAATGGCACCCACTCCTACAACCTGGTCGGCATAAGAGTGAACATTTACAGAGACAGATCATGAGCTTACAGTTTAACTGCAGAGATAACTGGGTATAGAACAAGAGGTAAAGCTAAGCTATTTCATTTGAGAGGAGAGTAGACAATCGCTAGCAATAAAACAAACAAACAAGCTGCGCTGCGCTGCGGTGCGGTTCGGATCTAAAAACAATCGCCCCAAGCCGCCATGGAGGAAAGCCTCGATGACATCCGGGCGCAGCCGTCGAAGATATACGCCATGCAATTTCAGCCAGCCAATCAGATTAAATTTCGTTACGGGACTCCAGCCAATCACACGCACAAGTGGGCGGGTTCCTAATAAGCGAGAGAATAAGAGAGAGAGAGAGAGAGAGAGAGAAAGAGAGCGAGAGAGAAAGAACGAAAGGGAAGCAAGCAAAACAAAACATACGTCCTATGGACGTAACACTCCCACCCCCCCATAAAAGTTTCACACACGAGAAAAAGCATCAGCCATTACATTATCTGTGCCCTTCTTGTGCCGAATCTCCAGTGAGTACCCTTGAGCTAGCAAAGCCCACCGCATCAGCCTTTGATTACTGTTATACATGCGAGAGAGTGGATTGTGATCTGTGAATACCTGAACAGGCTGTGAGCTAGAGCCTACATAGACTTCAAAATGCTGTAAAGCAAGTAACAAAGCCAAAGTTTCTTTTTCGATAGTCGAATACTTAAGTTGATGCTGATTGAATTTTTTTTTGAAAAATAACACACGGGGTGATCGATTCCCGAATTATTTTCCTGTAGAAGTACAGCACCAGCACCAGTAGCACTGGCATCTACCTCCAGCTTAAATGGCAGTGCAAAGTTAGGTGCAGACAGAACAGGGGAGCTGCACAACAGGGCCTTAATAGAGTCAAAAGCACTCTGACAGTCAGCTGTCCAAATAAAAGAACACGCAGAACTCAAATGTCTGTTAAAGGAGAGGCAATACAAGCACAATTTCGACAAAAACTCCTGTAATATCCAGCCATTCCTAGGAAGCGGCGCAGTTCACGTTTTGTAGAAGGAACAGGGAATTCTTGAATAGTCGCAACCTTGGCATTTACTGGGCGAACTTTACCCTGTCCAACTTCCTTCCCCAAGTAAACTACGGTGGCTTTTCCGAACTCACATTTGGCTAAATTCAAAGTTAATGAAGCTGCGTCTAAGCGCTGAAAAATCGTTCGAAGAACAGATAGGTGCTCATCCCACGTTTCTGTATAAATGATAACATCATCGAGGTAAGCTTCACAATGGGATACATCAAACAAAACCTGATTCATCAGTCTTTGGAATGTTGCAGGTGCATTTTTCATCCCAAAAGCCATCACTGTGTATTGTAGAAAGCTATCAGGAGTAACGAAGGCAGAAATATCAGAAGCTCGAGCTGTCAAAGGCACCTGCCAATAGCCCTTAAGTAGATCCAGCTTACTGACATATTTAGCTGATCCAACTCTATCTACACAGTCGTCAATACGAGGGAGAGGAAAAGAATCTGAACGAGTCACTGCGTTTACTTTACGGTAATCAGTACAGAAACGTGAGGTACCATCAGGCTTAGGAACTAAAAGACAGGGTGAGCTCCAGGGACTAAAACTAGGGATTGCCAAACCATTATCAAGGAGATATTGTACTTCTGACTTCATAATAGCACGTTTTGTTGGATTTATTCGATATGAATTCTGTTTAATTGGAGCGTGACCATCAACATCGATGTCATGTTCGATGACATGAGTACGTCTAGGAACATCTGAAAAAAGGTTTGGAAACTCTGCAATCAAATTTACCATCTCCTGTTGATCACTGACAGCGAGATCAGATAAAAATGAGGACAAGTCACTTAAAATACTAGAATTTGACAAACGTGCACAAAGTGCAGGAGCCAAACACGCATCTAAACCATTATCATCATCATCATCATCATCATCATCAACACCAGAGCTCGAAAACACAGAAACGGATGCAACAGGAAGGCTAAAACCAGAGTTATCAGAGGAGACTTGCTTCAAATCATCTGAGGTACTTTCTTCTCGAGAGACATAAGTCTTAAGCATATTAATATGACAAACTCGCGTTTTTCGGCTACGGTCAGGAGTACGAATGACGTAGTCTGTATCACTAAGCTTGGACTCGATCCGATAAGGACCAGAAAACCTAGCTTGTAAAGAGGAACCTACAAGTGGTAATAGAACCAGAACATCATCTCCAGGCTGAAAAGATCTAAGAACTGTTCTCTTATCGAAGCGCCGCTTCATAGTGCTTTGAGAAGTAGTTAGCGTTGATTTAGCCGCTGTACAAGCTGCATGCAGACGCTCCCTGAACTGACTGACATAATCAAGAACATTTTGATTCGGCTCCGACTCTGACATCCATTTCTCTTTCAAAATCTTCAGCGGACCTCGAACAGAATGACCAAAAACAAGCTGGGCTGGGCTAAACAAAGTCGACTCCTGAACAGTTTCACGAATAGCAAAGAGGACTAAAGGCACACCTTCATCCCACTCATTCCCTGACTCAGCGCAATATTTACGCAGCATGGACTTAAAAGTCTGATGGAAGCGCTCTAAAGCTCCTTGACTCTCGGGATGATAAGCACTGGAAACTTTATGTTTGACCGAAAGCTGTTGTAAAACCTGTGCAAATATCTTGGACATACAATTTGACCCCTGGTCTGTTTGGATACATTTTGGAAGCCCGAAAGTAGAGCAAAATTTAATCAAAGCTTTAATAATGGCTTTGGCCCGCAACGTGCGAATAGGAATGGCTTCTGGAAAGCGAGTAGCAGCACACATGATTGTTAATAAAAATCGGTTTCCTGACTTGGTTCGCGGTAAAGGACCAACACAATCTAAAATAATTCTCTCAAAAGGCTCTTCCATCACTGGAATTGGGTGCAAAGGCGCAGGAGGGATGGCTTGGTTGGGCTTCCCCACTACTTGGCACGTATGACAAGATTTACAGTACTTTACTACATCTGCTTTCAACCCAGGCCAAAAGAAATGTTGTCATATACGCTTATAGGTTTTCGTGACACCAAGATGTCCAGCTAGACAATGATCATGTGCTAAACTTAAAACTTGCTGTCGGCACACTTTGGGGATAACAATCTGACATTTACAGCATTTGGCAGACGCTCTTATCCAGAGCAACTTACAATTTCATCATTTTTACACAGGTAGGCGAAGGTAGTGTTAGGAGTCTTGCCCAAGGACTCTTATTGATAAAGCGTAGGGTGTTTGCCCAGGTGGGGATTGAACCCCAGCCTACAGCGTGGAAGGCAGAGATGTTACCCACTACACTATACCAACCACACACGGCATTGCACTCTAGATCAGCAGGAGGAGGAGGAGTCCATTTACGCAGCAGCAAACCTTTATCAAAAAAATAAGCCACATGCTTATCACTAGTAGACGACGTTTCTAAACCCAGCTGCCTACATTTATCCAAAGAAGGATCTGCTTGTTGGGCCTCAATAAGAAAATTACGAGAAGCTACACAGTCTACATCTACATCCAAAGCATGAGCACTCAACTTGGGAGTAGATTCAGCTTCAGGGACATCGAAACATACAAGCTCTGATTTGGATTCACAGGAGGGCCAAGTTTCAGCAGCCATAAACGTGTCACCCAAATCCAACTCATTACCTTTGCGCGCCTGAGCACGTGTCACCGCACATGCAGGAAAAACAGAGGGAAATTTCTGAAGCAAAGCGTCCTCTCCAGCAGTTATTCTAGGCTCGCTAATGACTTCAGGAACAGGAGTTACCTTTCCACCAGCTAAGTCATTACCCAATATAAATGTGGTACCAGCAACAGGCAGATGAGACCGAACTCCAACCTTAACTTCACCAGAAACCAAGTCAGACTCTAAAAGTATGGAGTGCAGTGGAACAGAGACAGGACTAAGTTCGATTCCCTGAACTAGGACATCATAACCGCAGTATGTGTCGTCTGACAAACTAAGAACGTTATCCAAGATAAAAGACTGAGCTGCTCCTGTATCTCTAAGGATGGTAACAGGCTGTTTATCATCAGAAGCTTTAGAAACGGAAACGTACCCCTGCAGAATAAACGGTTCAAAACCTACATGGCGACATTCATCATTTAAAACAGTGGGGCGGTTGGCAAACGCAGCAGACTGTATTAATGCTACACTTTTTCGAGAAGGCGAAGTCTGTTTTTTCTGAAGCACACGGCAGTCAGCAATGAGATGGCCAGGTTTATGACAATAAAAACACTCACGCGTTTCCCTAGAACGCGGAGGTGTACCTTGACGAGTGTCTTGATTATCCACGGCCAGATCAGACTTGAACGAAAGGTTCTGGACTTGGTCGTCTCATTGCGAGCCAGTACAGGGAAAGTGCTTTTATGTGTCAAAGCAAACTCATCAGCAGCAACAGCAGCATCAGCAAGACTAGAAAATTTCTGCTCATTCAAGTATACAACCAGATTCTCAGGCAAACAACTCTTAAAATCTTCTAAAAGCATTAATTCCTGCAACTGATCAAACGTAAATACTTGACTAGCGTTACACCACTTATTAAACAGATGTCTCTTCTCTCTAGCGAATTCTACATAAGTCTGGTTGGCTGTTTTCGAGTGGGCTCTGTAGTTTTGTCTGTATGCTTCAGGAACAAGTTCATACGCACGTAGCACAGCAGATTTCACTACTTCATAATCTAAACTCTCTTCAATCGGCAGAGCAGAATACACTTCCTGAGCTTTTCCCACTAATGTACATTGTAGCAGAATTGGCCAAACTCCTTGCGGCCAACGCAGTGTTGTAGCAACTCGCTCAAAAGCAACAAAATATGAATCAACTTCAGATTCACGGAACTTTGGGACCAACTTAATATGTTTACTCACGTCAAAAGCAGCAACCTCATCAGCATAAGGTCGAAATGACACAGAGCGGCGTGGTGACGGTACCGGACGCTCCACAGCTGGCGTAGCAGCAAATAACGGCGGAGCAGAGTTGCGTGGCGCCGGAACAGGCTGTCCGGCGTTTCCTGCCTCCAACTCCAGCTGTCGCAGCTTCACAGCCCTCTCAGCCTCGATCTCCAAGGCACGATTTAACTGTCGCTGAAGCTCCAGCTCCTTCAAACGAAGGATCAAAGCTGGGTCGGTGCCTACCGCTGGCAGGCGTACGGGATCTATGCGCGGAGGTACAGCCCCGACCCCGGCCTCCGCCCTGGCCGCTAAACTGACCTCCTCCACAGCACCCGCACCTTCTGACACAGGACAAGGCCCCTCAAAAAGTATGCCCCTCGCCACCAACACGCCAAAGATAGAAGATTTAAGCTCTGCTTTTCTAACGTTACGGTCCACCCCAATATCATAATGCTCTGCGAGTTGTAGTAAATCAGCCTTACGACACTGCTCAAACTGCTCTACGGACGGCGCACTAATAAATGCACTTAATGAAAACATCACAGCCCAAGACACATCCCCCCACACACACAAGAAAACAGCCAAGCAAACGAGTACCCAGCACATAACCAAAAAGAGGACGAGCCCCCAGTTTATGTTACGACCTGTCTAGGGGTTTGAGATGATCATAACATAAAAAAAAGACAAAAGAGAGCCAGTTGACGTTTAAACAGGTCAAATCGTGTTATTCTCTTTATGCTGCTCTTTTGTACATACGACACAGGAGAACGTCAGAGTGGGCATGCGCCAAAACAATAAACATAACCAGCCTAGCTAGAGATGCTAGAGAACTAACTTACCTATGCAAACATAAAGAAACAAAAGTACAGTCAGTCTTTCCTAACTCCCTAACTATACCAAAAACAGGAGAAAACAAGATCAAAAGAAATGGCACCCACTCCTACAACCTGGTCGGCATAAGAGTGAACATTTACAGAGACAGATCATGAGCTTACAGTTTAACTGCAGAGATAACTGGGTATAGAACAAGAGGTAAAGCTAAGCTATTTCATTTGAGAGGAGAGTAGACAATCGCTAGCAATAAAACAAACAAACAAGCTGCGCTGCGGTTCGGATCTAAAAACAATCGCCCCAAGCCGCCATGGAGGAAAGCCTCGATGACATCCGGGCGCAGCCGTCGAAGATATACGCCATGCAATTTCAGCCAGCCAATCAGATTAAATTTCGTTACGGGACTCCAGCCAATCACACGCACAAGTGGGCGGGTTCCTAATAAGCGAGAGAATAAGAGAGAGAGAGAGAGAGAAAGAGAGAGAAAGAACGAAAGGGAAGCAAGCAAAACAAAACATACGTCCTATGGACGTAACACTCCCACCCCCCCATAAAAGTTTCACACACGAGAAAAAGCATCAGCCATTACATTATCTGTGCCCTTCTTGTGCCGAATCTCCAGTGAGTACCCTTGAGCTAGCAAAGCCCACCGCATCAGCCTTTGATTACTGTTATACATGCGAGAGAGTGGATTGTGATCTGTGAATACCTGAACAGGCTGTGAGCTAGAGCCTACATAGACTTCAAAATGCTGTAAAGCAAGTAACAAAGCCAAAGTTTCTTTTTCGATAGTCGAATACTTAAGTTGATGCTGATTGAATTTTTTTTTGAAAAATAACACACGGGGTGATCGATTCCCGAATTATTTTCCTGTAGAAGTACAGCACCAGCACCAGTAGCACTGGCATCTACCTCCAGCTTAAATGGCAGTGCAAAGTTAGGTGCAGACAGAACAGGGGAGCTGCACAACAGGGCCTTAATAGAGTCAAAAGCACTCTGACAGTCAGCTGTCCAAATAAAAGAACACGCAGAACTCAAATGTCTGTTAAAGGAGAGGCAATACAAGCACAATTTCGACAAAAACTCCTGTAATATCCAGCCATTCCTAGGAAGCGGCGCAGTTCACGTTTTGTAGAAGGAACAGGGAATTCTTGAATAGTCGCAACCTTGGCATTTACTGGGCGAACTTTACCCTGTCCAACTTCCTTCCCCAAGTAAACTACGGTGGCTTTTCCGAACTCACATTTGGCTAAATTCAAAGTTAATGAAGCTGCGTCTAAGCGCTGAAAAATCGTTCGAAGAACAGATAGGTGCTCATCCCACGTTTCTGTATAAATGATAACATCATCGAGGTAAGCTTCACAATGGGATACATCAAACAAAACCTGATTCATCAGTCTTTGGAATGTTGCAGGTGCATTTTTCATCCCAAAAGCCATCACTGTGTATTGTAGAAAGCTATCAGGAGTAACGAAGGCAGAAATATCAGAAGCTCGAGCTGTCAAAGGCACCTGCCAATAGCCCTTAAGTAGATCCAGCTTACTGACATATTTAGCTGATCCAACTCTATCTACACAGTCGTCAATACGAGGGAGAGGAAAAGAATCTGAACGAGTCACTGCGTTTACTTTACGGTAATCAGTACAGAAACGTGAGGTACCATCAGGCTTAGGAACTAAAAGACAGGGTGAGCTCCAGGGACTAAAACTAGGGATTGCCAAACCATTATCAAGGAGATATTGTACTTCTGACTTCATAATAGCACGTTTTGTTGGATTTATTCGATATGAATTCTGTTTAATTGGAGCGTGACCATCAACATCGATGTCATGTTCGATGACATGAGTACGTCTAGGAACATCTGAAAAAAGGTTTGGAAACTCTGCAATCAAATTTACCATCTCCTGTTGATCACTGACAGCGAGATCAGATAAAAATGAGGACAAGTCACTTAAAATACTAGAATTTGACAAACGTGCACAAAGTGCAGGAGCCAAACACGCATCTAAACCATTATCATCATCATCATCATCATCATCATCATCATCAACACCAGAGCTCGAAAACACAGAAACGGATGCAACAGGAAGGCTAAAACCAGAGTTATCAGAGGAGACTTGCTTCAAATCATCTGAGGTACTTTCTTCTCGAGAGACATAAGTCTTAAGCATATTAATATGACAAACTCGCGTTTTTCGGCTACGGTCAGGAGTACGAATGACGTAGTCTGTATCACTAAGCTTGGACTCGATCCGATAAGGACCAGAAAACCTAGCTTGTAAAGAGGAACCTACAAGTGGTAATAGAACCAGAACATCATCTCCAGGCTGAAAAGATCTAAGAACTGTTCTCTTATCGAAGCGCCGCTTCATAGTGCTTTGAGAAGTAGTTAGCGTTGATTTAGCCGCTGTACAAGCTGCATGCAGACGCTCCCTGAACTGACTGACATAATCAAGAACATTTTGATTCGGCTCCGACTCTGACATCCATTTCTCTTTCAAAATCTTCAGCGGACCTCGAACAGAATGACCAAAAACAAGCTGGGCTGGGCTAAACAAAGTCGACTCCTGAACAGTTTCACGAATAGCAAAGAGGACTAAAGGCACACCTTCATCCCACTCATTCCCTGACTCAGCGCAATATTTACGCAGCATGGACTTAAAAGTCTGATGGAAGCGCTCTAAAGCTCCTTGACTCTCGGGATGATAAGCACTGGAAACTTTATGTTTGACCGAAAGCTGTTGTAAAACCTGTGCAAATATCTTGGACATACAATTTGACCCCTGGTCTGTTTGGATACATTTTGGAAGCCCGAAAGTAGAGCAAAATTTAATCAAAGCTTTAATAATGGCTTTGGCCCGCAACGTGCGAATAGGAATGGCTTCTGGAAAGCGAGTAGCAGCACACATGATTGTTAATAAAAATCGGTTTCCTGACTTGGTTCGCGGTAAAGGACCAACACAATCTAAAATAATTCTCTCAAAAGGCTCTTCCATCACTGGAATTGGGTGCAAAGGCGCAGGAGGGATGGCTTGGTTGGGCTTCCCCACTACTTGGCACGTATGACAAGATTTACAGTACTTTACTACATCTGCTTTCAACCCAGGCCAAAAGAAATGTTGTCATATACGCTTATAGGTTTTCGTGACACCAAGATGTCCAGCTAGACAATGATCATGTGCTAAACTTAAAACTTGCTGTCGGCACACTTTGGGGATAACAATCTGACATTTACAGCATTTGGCAGACGCTCTTATCCAGAGCAACTTACAATTTCATCATTTTTACACAGGTAGGCGAAGGTAGTGTTAGGAGTCTTGCCCAAGGACTCTTATTGATAAAGCGTAGGGTGTTTGCCCAGGTGGGGATTGAACCCCAGCCTACAGCGTGGAAGGCAGAGATGTTACCCACTACACTATACCAACCACACACGGCATTGCACTCTAGATCAGCAGGAGGAGAAGGAGTCCATTTACGCAGCAGCAAACCTTTATCAAAAAAATAAGCCACATGCTTATCACTAGTAGACGACGTTTCTAAACCCAGCTGCCTACATTTATCCAAAGAAGGATCTGCTTGTTGGGCCTCAATAAGAAAATTACGAGAAGCTACACAGTCTACATCTACATCCAAAGCATGAGCACTCAACTTGGGAGTAGATTCAGCTTCAGGGACATCGAAACATACAAGCTCTGATTTGGATTCACAGGAGGGCCAAGTTTCAGCAGCCATAAACGTGTCACCCAAATCCAACTCATTACCTTTGCGCGCCTGAGCACGTGTCACCGCACATGCAGGAAAAACAGAGGGAAATTTCTGAAGCAAAGCGTCCTCTCCAGCAGTTATTCTAGGCTCGCTAATGACTTCAGGAACAGGAGTTACCTTTCCACCAGCTAAGTCATTACCCAATATAAATGTGGTACCAGCAACAGGCAGATGAGACCGAACTCCAACCTTAACTTCACCAGAAACCAAGTCAGACTCTAAAAGTATGGAGTGCAGTGGAACAGAGACAGGACTAAGTTCGATTCCCTGAACTAGGACATCATAACCGCAGTATGTGTCGTCTGACAAACTAAGAACGTTATCCAAGATAAAAGACTGAGCTGCTCCTGTATCTCTAAGGATGGTAACAGGCTGTTTATCATCAGAAGCTTTAGAAACGGAAACGTACCCCTGCAGAATAAACGGTTCAAAACCTACATGGCGACATTCATCATTTAAAACAGTGGGGCGGTTGGCAAACGCAGCAGACTGTATTAATGCTACACTTTTTCGAGAAGGCGAAGTCTGTTTTTTCTGAAGCACACGGCAGTCAGCAATGAGATGGCCAGGTTTATGACAATAAAAACACTCACGCGTTTCCCTAGAACGCGGAGGTGTACCTTGACGAGTGTCTTGATTATCCACGGCCAGATCAGACTTGAACGAAAGGTTCTGGACTTGGTCGTCTCATTGCGAGCCAGTACAGGGAAAGTGCTTTTATGTGTCAAAGCAAACTCATCAGCAGCAACAGCAGCATCAGCAAGACTAGAAAATTTCTGCTCATTCAAGTATACAACCAGATTCTCAGGCAAACAACTCTTAAAATCTTCTAAAAGCATTAATTCCTGCAACTGATCAAACGTAAATACTTGACTAGCGTTACACCACTTATTAAACAGATGTCTCTTCTCTCTAGCGAATTCTACATAAGTCTGGTTGGCTGTTTTCGAGTGGGCTCTGTAGTTTTGTCTGTATGCTTCAGGAACAAGTTCATACGCACGTAGCACAGCAGATTTCACTACTTCATAATCTAAACTCTCTTCAATCGGCAGAGCAGAATACACTTCCTGAGCTTTTCCCACTAATGTACATTGTAGCAGAATTGGCCAAACTCCTTGCGGCCAACGCAGTGTTGTAGCAACTCGCTCAAAAGCAACAAAATATGAATCAACTTCAGATTCACGGAACTTTGGGACCAACTTAATATGTTTACTCACGTCAAAAGCAGCAACCTCATCAGCATAAGGTCGAAATGACACAGAGCGGCGTGGTGACGGTACCGGACGCTCCACAGCTGGCGTAGCAGCAAATAACGGCGGAGCAGAGTTGCGTGGCGCCGGAACAGGCTGTCCGGCGTTTCCTGCCTCCAACTCCAGCTGTCGCAGCTTCACAGCCCTCTCAGCCTCGATCTCCAAGGCACGATTTAACTGTCGCTGAAGCTCCAGCTCCTTCAAACGAAGGATCAAAGCTGGGTCGGTGCCTACCGCTGGCAGGCGTACGGGATCTATGCGCGGAGGTACAGCCCCGACCCCGGCCTCCGCCCTGGCCGCTAAACTGACCTCCTCCACAGCACCCGCACCTTCTGACACAGGACAAGGCCCCTCAAAAAGTATGCCCCTCGCCACCAACACGCCAAAGATAGAAGATTTAAGCTCTGCTTTTCTAACGTTACGGTCCACCCCAATATCATAATGCTCTGCGAGTTGTAGTAAATCAGCCTTACGACACTGCTCAAACTGCTCTACGGACGGCGCACTAATAAATGCACTTAATGAAAACATCACAGCCCAAGACACATCCCCCCACACACACAAGAAAACAGCCAAGCAAACGAGTACCCAGCACATAACCAAAAAGAGGACGAGCCCCCAGTTTATGTTACGACCTGTCTAGGGGTTTGAGATGATCATAACATAAAAAAAAGACAAAAGAGAGCCAGTTGACGTTTAAACAGGTCAAATCGTGTTATTCTCTTTATGCTGCTCTTTTGTACATACGACACAGGAGAACGTCAGAGTGGGCATGCGCCAAAACAATAAACATAACCAGCCTAGCTAGAGATGCTAGAGAACTAACTTACCTATGCAAACAAAGAAACAAAAGTACAGTCAGTCTTTCCTAACTCCCTAACTATACCAAAAACAGGAGAAAACAAGATCTAAAGAAATGGCACCCACTCCTACAACCTGGTCGGCATAAGAGTGAACATTTACAGAGACAGATCATGAGCTTACAGTTTAACTGCAGAGATAACTGGGTATAGAACAAGAGGTAAAGCTAAGCTATTTCATTTGAGAGGAGAGTAGACAATCGCTAGCAATAAATAAAACAAACAAACAAACAAACAAACAAACAAACAAACAAGCTGCGCTGCGGTTCGGATCTAAAAACAATCGCCCCAAGCCGCCATGGAGGAAAGCCTCGATGACATCCGGGCGCAGCCGTCGAAGATATATGCCATGCAATTTCAGCCAGCCAATCAGATTAAATTTCGTTACGGGACTCCAGCCAATCACACGCACAAGTGGGCGGGTTCCTAATAAGCGAGAGAATAAGAGAGAGAGAGAGAGAGAAAGAGAGAGAAAGAACGAAAGGGAAGCAAGCAAAACAAAACATACGTCCTATGGACGTAACAACTGAAAACATGTAAATCTTTAGATATTTTGTATAAAGTGTCTGTTTTTGAATCCTGTGGATGTAGGTTGTACGTTTTTTTTTCTCCTACTTTTTGTTCTGTTTTATTTACGGTGCTTCCTATCATGTTTCATTCTCTGAGGTTTTTTGGTATTTTGCATTTGGTATTTTGTTGGTATTAACAGACTTTGTTATTCTAATTCTTCATGCCCCTTGATATATGGATATAGATACATGAATAAATTAATGAACAATGAATCTCACTATTCAGTAGGATAAATGGAGGTCTTTTAATCATAGCAGTAAAGTTAGTTAGTTTTTTCTCAAATCTGTGCATTTCTGTGTTGTTAATTTCTTTCTCTTTTTTATTATTTATATGCCACACTGAGATAACAGCAGTAGCAAGTGATAGAATGAAAACTGGCGAAATCTTAAATGTGGCATAATTGTGACAGTCACAAGGCATCTTGGTTTTTTGCCGTTCTTGCCTCTGTTGCCCATGATTCACATTTGAAAACTGCTACATTGGTTAATTTCTTAATTGAATTTCTGTTCCACCTTAATAGTATAGCAGTTACATACTAGGTATCTGAAGGTGTAAATCATACATCATTTAAGGTGGAATGGGAAGTGAGAATAAGAGCCAGACTTCTGCTTCATCTAATCTCTATCTACTGTACAAGACTGTTACAATCAGCAAATCGTGACTATTCCAAATTACAAACTATTACAAAACAGGCAAAGGGTTCAAAACACAAGTCAAAAGATCAGAATAACAACGCTCAGTAAACCAGGGAAATGGCAATACCTCGCAATGAGGAGAGCAAACCAAAGACTATTTAAAGTCTGAGACAAACAGACACAGGTGAATCACATTAAAACTCAGGTGACTGAGAACGAGGCAGTTGCATGTGATTGGAGGAATTGGTGACATCATCAGGACTGGAATTATGGGAAATGGAGTCCTGGAGCGTGCTAGGCAAGGAAGGAGAACCCGGAAGCGTGACATTGAGCCTCTCCTGTTGTAGCGTATAAGAGTGTTTATTCTGTATTTTATGGACTAATATCTCTATAAATAGCTTTGAACTCCTGGCAAGGCAGCATGGTCCCCTATCCAGTCACTGACCAGGACCAGCTTGGCTTAGCTTCCTAGATCAGTCAAGCCTAAGGGCTCCCAGCCCCATACATGCACTGCCTGTGGATGGACTCCAGTACTGGCAATTTAAAGTATCCGTGTGCACTATTAGGACTGAATGGAGGCTGACTTTTTCTAACATTATTAATTTTCAATCAAGGTTATTTTTAAAGTAAAGGTTAGGTTCAAAACCTGATTGCAACTTCTAAATGTCAGTTAGTTTTCAATACAAGCCCTGACCAAGGCCCACATTGCTTAGTTTCTGAAATGAGACCAGACCAAGGTTCTCATAGATTTTCATATAATAGCTGAAGCTGGAAACCAATACAGGCCTTCTGAAGTAATTCAGTAGAATATATAACCACGAACATGCAGGCTTCTTATGTTCTGTCTTAGGACTTCTAGTTAGTCCCACAATATAAACTACGTTTTCACTGTATACAAATTTAGTTTCAAAATACAGGTTTGGTTGAAAAGCTTTGAACTCCTGGCAAGGCAGGATCCAGACAGTGACCAGGACCAGGCTTGCTTAGCTTTATAGATCAGGCAAGCCTAAAGATTTGTGACTGGCTTCCAGTACTGGCCATTTAAAGTATCTCACCACCTCTATATGGAATTTCATTCCCAGTTACATTTTCTCTAAATTAGGAGGCCTTGATTTTGTTTTATTGTGCAAGTATAACATTGACAAAATCCCCTTCAAATTTTCAAACTTTCATAGTCTGATGCTTCTTTCAGGGACCTTGATTTTATAAGCATAATTTCCCCCATAGATATTACATATGGAATAACAAAGATATACTATAGTTTTACAGGCATGTAGCTTACCACAGGACATGTAGTAGGACATGTCCTATTGGAATAACCTTACGGGTGACCTTTTTACAGTCAGGTGAATTTTACAGAAATTTGACCCCGCAAAAATGTTTTGCAAAGATTTAAAGATGATACAGATGTTAATTGCTCTTTTTGTAATTCAACTCCTGACAATTTGTTTAACTTATTTTGGAACTGTCCTCACTCTTACAGCTTTTGGAGAGATAGTTTTTTCTTTTATTATACAGAAAATTGAAACTTTTCTCTTTGTTTTGAACCTTTGTTATTTGGTTTAATAAAGACCTCCCCTTTCAAGGCAGATAAATACTATACAATCTTATTTATTTGATTGCTAAATTCTATATTCATTAATGTAAATATTCAAATCAAAACTCTTTTTAGTTTTATTCATTAATAAAACCAAACAATACCTGAAAACATTTACTGGTTCTAACAATAAGAAAGCTGTCAAAACACTGTGTTACGACCTGTCTAGGGGTTTGAGATGATCATAACATAAAAAAAAGACAAAAGAGAGCCAGTTGACGTTTAAACAGGTCAAATCGTGTTATTCTCTTTATGCTGCTCTTTTGTACATACGACACAGGAGAACGTCAGAGTGGGCATGCGCCAAAACAATAAACATAACCAGCCTAGCTAGAGATGCTAGAGAACTAACTTACCTATGCAAACATAAAGAAACAAAAGTACAGTCAGTCTTTCCTAACTCCCTAACTATACCAAAAACAGGAGAAAACAAGATCAAAAGAAATGGCACCCACTCCTACAACCTGGTCGGCATAAGAGTGAACATTTACAGAGACCCATCATGAGCTTACAGTTTAACTGCAGAGATAACTGGGTATAGAACAAGAGGTAAAGCTAAGCTATTTCATTTGAGAGGAGAGTAGACAATCGCTAGCAATAAAACAAACAAACACACAAACAAACAAACAAGCTGCGCTGCGGTTCGGATCTAAAAACAATCGCCCCAAGCCGCCATGGAGGAAAGCCTCGATGACATCCGGGCGCAGCCGTCGAAGATATACGCCATGCAATTTCAGCCAGCCAATCAGATTAAATTTCGTTACGGGACTCCAGCCAATCACACGCACAAGTGGGCGGGTTCCTAATAAGCGAGAGAATAAGAGAGAGAGAAAGAGAGCGAGAGAGAAAGAACGAAAGGGAAGCAAGCAAAACAAAACATACGTCCTATGGACGTAACACTCCCCCCCCCCATAAAAGTTTCACACACGAGAAAAGGCATCAGCCATTACATTATCTGTGCCCTTCTTGTGCCGAATCTCCAGTGAGTACCCTTGAGCTAGCAAAGCCCACCGCATCAGCCTTTGATTACTGTTATACATGCGAGAGAGTGGATTGTGATCTGTGAATACCTGAACAGGCTGTGAGCTAGAGCCTACATAGACTTCAAAATGCTGTAAAGCAAGTAACAAAGCCAAAGTTTCTTTTTCGATAGTCGAATACTTAAGTTGATGCTGATTGAATTTTTTTTTGAAAAATAACACACGGGGTGATCGATTCCCGAATTATTTTCCTGTAGAAGTACAGCACCAGCACCAGTAGCACTGGCATCTACCTCCAGCTTAAATGGCAGTGCAAAGTTAGGTGCAGACAGAACAGGGGAGCTGCACAACAGGGCCTTAATAGAGTCAAAAGCACTCTGACAGTCAGCTGTCCAAATAAAAGAACACGCAGAACTCAAATGTCTGTTAAAGGAGAGGCAATACAAGCACAATTTCGACAAAAACTCCTGTAATATCCAGCCATTCCTAGGAAGCGGCGCAGTTCACGTTTTGTAGAAGGAACAGGGAATTCTTGAATAGTCGCAACCTTGGCATTTACTGGGCGAACTTTACCCTGTCCAACTTCCTTCCCCAAGTAAACTACGGTGGCTTTTCCGAACTCACATTTGGCTAAATTCAAAGTTAATGAAGCTGCGTCTAAGCGCTGAAAAATCGTTCGAAGAACAGATAGGTGCTCATCCCACGTTTCTGTATAAATGATAACATCATCGAGGTAAGCTTCACAATGGGATACATCAAACAAAACCTGATTCATCAGTCTTTGGAATGTTGCAGGTGCATTTTTCATCCCAAAAGCCATCACTGTGTATTGTAGAAAGCTATCAGGAGTAACGAAGGCAGAAATATCAGAAGCTCGAGCTGTCAAAGGCACCTGCCAATAACCCTTAAGTAGATCCAGCTTACTGACATATTTAGCTGATCCAACTCTATCTACACAGTCGTCAATACGAGGGAGAGGAAAAGAATCTGAACGAGTCACTGCGTTTACTTTACGGTAATCAGTACAGAAACGTGAGGTACCATCAGGCTTAGGAACTAAAAGACAGGGTGAGCTCCAGGGACTAAAACTAGGGATTGCCAAACCATTATCAAGGAGATATTGTACTTCTGACTTCATAATAGCACGTTTTGTTGGATTTATTCGATATGAATTCTGTTTAATTGGAGCGTGACCATCAACATCGATGTCATGTTCGATGACATGAGTACGTCTAGGAACATCTGAAAAAAGGTTTGGAAACTCTGCAATCAAATTTACCATCTCCTGTTGCTCACTGACAGCGAGATCAGATAAAAATGAGGACAAGTCACTTAAAATACTAGAATTTGACAAACGTGCACAAAGTGCAGGAGCCAAACACGCATCTAAACCATTATCATCATCATCATCATCATCATCATCATCATCATCATCAACACCAGAGCTCGAAAACACAGAAACGGATGCAACAGGAAGGCTAAAACCAGAGTTATCAGAGGAGACTTGCTTCAAATCATCTGAGGTACTTTCTTCTCGAGAGACATAAGTCTTAAGCATATTAATATGACAAACTCGCGTTTTTCGGCTACGGTCAGGAGTACGAATGACGTAGTCTGTATCACTAAGCTTGGACTCGATCCGATAAGGACCAGAAAACCTAGCTTGTAAAGAGGAACCTACAAGTGGTAATAGAACCAGAACATCATCTCCAGGCTGAAAAGATCTAAGAACTGTTCTCTTATCGAAGCGCCGCTTCATAGTGCTTTGAGAAGTAGTTAGCGTTGATTTAGCCGCTGTACAAGCTGCATGCAGACGCTCCCTGAACTGACTGACATAATCAAGAACATTTTGATTCGGCTCCGACTCTGACATCCATTTCTCTTTCAAAATCTTCAGCGGACCTCGAACAGAATGACCAAAAACAAGCTGGGCTGGGCTAAACAAAGTCGACTCCTGAACAGTTTCACGAATAGCAAAGAGGACTAAAGGCACACCTTCATCCCACTCATTCCCTGACTCAGCGCAATATTTACGCAGCATGGACTTAAAAGTCTGATGGAAGCGCTCTAAAGCTCCTTGACTCTCGGGATGATAAGCACTGGAAACTTTATGTTTGACCGAAAGCTGTTGTAAAACCTGTGCAAATATCTTGGACATACAATTTGACCCCTGGTCTGTTTGGATACATTTTGGAAGCCCGAAAGTAGAGCAAAATTTAATCAAAGCTTTAATAATGGCTTTGGCCCGCAACGTGCGAATAGGAATGGCTTCTGGAAAGCGAGTAGCAGCACACATGATTGTTAATAAAAATCGGTTTCCTGACTTGGTTCGCGGTAAAGGACCAACACAATCTAAAATAATTCTCTCAAAAGGCTCTTCCATCACTGGAATTGGGTGCAAAGGCGCAGGAGGGATGGCTTGGTTGGGCTTCCCCACTACTTGGCACGTATGACAAGATTTACAGTACTTTACTACATCTGCTTTCAACCCAGGCCAAAAGAAATGTTGTCATATACGCTTATAGGTTTTCGTGACACCAAGATGTCCAGCTAGACAATGATCATGTGCTAAACTTAAAACTTGCTGTCGGCACACTTTGGGGATAACAATCTGACATACGGCATTGCACTCTAGATCAGCAGGAGGAGAAGGAGTCCATTTACGCAGCAGCAAACCTTTATCAAAAAAATAAGCCACATGCTTATCACTAGTAGACGACGTTTCTAAACCCAGCTGCCTACATTTATCCAAAGAAGGATCTGCTTGTTGGGCCTCAATAAGAAAATTACGAGAAGCTACACAGTCTACATCTACATCCAAAGCATGAGCACTCAACTTGGGAGTAGATTCAGCTTCAGGGACATCGAAACATACAAGCTCTGATTTGGATTCACAGGAGGGCCAAGTTTCAGCAGCCATAAACGTGTCACCCAAATCCAACTCATCACCTTTGCGCGCCTGAGCACGTGTCACCGCCGATTCCCTGAACTAGGACATCATAACCGCAGTATGTGTCGTCTGACAAACTAAGAACGTTATCCAAGATAAAAGACTGAGCTGCTCCTGTATCTCTAAGGATGGTAACAGGCTGTTTATCATCAGAAGCTTTAGAAACGGAAACGTACCCCTGCAGAATAAACGGTTCAAAACCTACATGGCGACATTCATCATTTAAAACAGTGGGGCGGTTGGCAAACGCAGCAGACTGTATTAATGCTACACTTTTTCGAGAAGGCGAAGTCTGTTTTTTCTGAAGCACACGGCAGTCAGCAATGAGATGGCCAGGTTTATGACAATAAAAACACTCACGCGTTTCCCTAGAACGCGGAGGTGTACCTTGACGAGTGTCTTGATTATCCACGGCCAGATCAGACTTGAACGAAAGGTTCTGGACTTGGTCGTCTCATTGCGAGCCAGTACAGGGAAAGTGCTTTTATGTGTCAAAGCAAACTCATCAGCAGCAACAGCAGCATCAGCAAGACTAGAAAATTTCTGCTCATTCAAGTATACAACCAGATTCTCAGGCAAACAACTCTTAAAATCTTCTAAAAGCATTAATTCCTGCAACTGATCAAACGTAAATACTTGACTAGCGTTACACCACTTATTAAACAGATGTCTCTTCTCTCTAGCGAATTCTACATAAGTCTGGTTGGCTGTTTTCGAGTGGGCTCTGTAGTTTTGTCTGTATGCTTCAGGAACAAGTTCATACGCACGTAGCACAGCAGATTTCACTACTTCATAATCTAAACTCTCTTCAATCGGCAGAGCAGAATACACTTCCTGAGCTTTTCCCACTAATGTACATTGTAGCAGAATTGGCCAAACTCCTTGCGGCCAACGCAGTGTTGTAGCAACTCGCTCAAAAGCAACAAAATATGAATCAACTTCAGATTCACGGAACTTTGGGACCAACTTAATATGTTTACTCACGTCAAAAGCAGCAACCTCATCAGCATAAGGTCGAAATGACACAGAGCGGCGTGGTGACGGTACCGGACGCTCCACAGCTGGCGTAGCAGCAAATAACGGCGGAGCAGAGTTGCGTGGCGCCGGAACAGGCTGTCCGGCGTTTCCTGCCTCCAACTCCAGCTGTCGCAGCTTCACAGCCCTCTCAGCCTCGATCTCCAAGGCACGATTTAACTGCCGCTGAAGCTCCAGCTCCTTCAAACGAAGGATCAAAGCTGGGTCGGTGCCTACCGCTAATAAATGCACTTAATGAAAACATCACAGCCCAAGACACATCCCCCCCACACACACAAGAAAACAGCCAAGCAAACGAGTACCCAGCACATAACCAAAAAAAAAAGGCCGAGCCCCAAATTTATGTTACGACCTGTCTAGGGGTTTGAGATGATCATAACATTAAAAAAAAGACAAAAGAGAGCCAGTTGACGTTTAAACAGGTCAAATCGTGTTATTCTCTTTATGCTGCTCTTTTGTACATACGACACAGGAGAACGTCAGAGTGGGCATGCGCCAAAACAATAAACATAACCAGCCTAGCTAGAGATGCTAGAGAACTAACTTACCTATGCAAACAAAGAAACAAAAGTACAGTCAGTCTTTCCTGACTCCCTAACTATACCAAAAACAGGAGAAAACAAGATCAAAAGAAATGGCACCCACTCCTACAACCTGGTCGGCATAAGAGTGAACATTTACAGAGACAGATCATGAGCTTACAGTTTAACTGCAGAGATAACTGGGTATAGAACAAGAGGTAAAGCTAAGCTATTTCATTTGAGAGGAGAGTAGACAATCGCTAGCAATAAAACAAACAAGCTGCGCTGCGGTTCGGATCTAAAAACAATCGCCCCAAGCCGCCATGGAGGAAAGCCTCGATGACATCCGGGCGCAGCCGTCGAAGATATACGCCATGCAATTTCAGCCAGCCAATCAGATTAAATTTCGTTACGGGACTCCAGCCAATCACACGCACAAGTGGGCGGGTTCCTAATAAGCGAGAGAATAAGAGAGAGAGAGAGAGAGAGAAAGAGAGCGAGAGAGAAAGAACGAAAGGGAAGCAAGCAAAACAAAACATACGTCCTATGGACGTAACAACTGAAAACATGTAAATCTTTAGATATTTTGTATAAAGTGTCTGTTTTTGAATCCTGTGGATGTAGGTTGTACGTTTTTTTTTCTCCTACTTTTTGTTCTGTTTTATTTACGGTGCTTCCTATCATGTTTCATTCTCTGAAGTTTTTTGGTATTTTGCATTTGGTATTTTGTTGGTATTAACAGACTTTGTTATTCTAAGAACATCATCTTGAGACCTCCCATGCCCCTTGATATATGGATATAGATACATGAATAAATTAATGAACAATGAATCTCACTATTCAGTAGGATAAATGGAGGTCTTTTAATCGTAGCAGTAAAGTTAGTTAGTTTTTTCTAAAATCTGTGCATTTCTGTGTTGTTAATTTCTTTCTCTTTTTTATTATTTATATGCCACACTGAGATAACAGCAGTAGCAAGTGATAGAATGAAAACTGGCGAAATCTTAAATGTGACATAATTGTGACAGTCACAAGGCATCTTGGTTTTTTGCCGTTCTTGCCTCTGTTGCCCATGATTCACATTTGAAAACTGCTACATTGGTTAATTTCTTAATTGAATTTCTGTTCCACCTTAATAGTATAGCAGTTACATACTAGGTATCTGAAGGTGTAAATCATACATCATTTAAGGTGGAATGGGAAGTGAGAATAAGAGCCAGACTTCTGCTTCATCTAATCTCTATCTACTGTACAAGACTGTTACAATCAGCAAATCGTGACTATTCCACTTGAGGAACATCATCCAGTCTTGACCTGGGGACATCATATAGTTGTGCTGACCCAGAGCTTTTATTCTTTCCTGTTAACCTGATAGCGGTACATTAAATAATAACAGCTGCAGAAAAGTGGATTTATGTAGCTCTCGAACAGAAACTCCTGAGGCAGGAGGGGGGGGGGTCACTATTTTAGCTCCTAAATTACTATGTATGAACACTGGGATGTAGCTTTTGTAGTATGTCTTAACATTCTTGTGCTTATATGTGTGAGTTTATTCATTAGCTCACAGTAACCGGTCCACTAGGAATTCTCCCCACGTTCTCATTTGTAGAGGAACAAAGGCCCCTAAAAGTTGATATTACTTAAAGAAGCTTAAAGAAGAGTGTCTGTATTGCCTCTTATATTTCAGAGAGTAGAAATCAGAATGTGGCCAATTTCAAAGTGTCTGCGCAAAGACGACACCAATATCTTTGACCATTTTTTAAATTCAGGCCATAAAACATTTGTTTTCCATAGGCAGAAACTGACTTAAAATAAATTCTATTCTCTATTCTTAAACATTAATTCTTAAATTCTATATGAAATCTGTAATGCATATTTTTGTGCCATTAGCATGCAGTGTCACAGCAGGGCTGAGAATAGTCCACCACCAAAATTATATCTGGTCAGTTGTGGGTCTATGATTCATTGCAGTGGACAGTTTGGTAGTAGTGCCTGATAAAAGTTATACTATATGGTCAAAACTATGTGGCCATCTCTTCTAATTTTTGGCTTTGGCTATTTAAGCCACACCCATTGCTAACAGAGGGCAAATATATTTGCCTAGACAAATACTAGCGGTATAATAAGTCATAGGGCTAAGTAATTTCTGCCTTGCTAGAGCCGCCCCAGTCAACTAGAAGTGCAAAGTGTACAAGTATAAGTACACTTGGTTTTGAAATAAAACATTCAACAAGTGCTTAAGGATGTGATGTTTGGGTATCCACATACTTTTAACCACGTAGGGGAGGTATTCATAATGAACTGGTCTCTCAGTGTACCTCAATATTACAACATCCCTTGTCACGATTTGCCATTTTGTTTGTCTGCCCTTCTCATCCCCTTTGTTTCTCTCTAGCCCCAATCCCCTTGGTATCATGTTCATCTATGTTTTGTTAACAACAGTGCCCTGTAATCAGTGTTCCCAACTGTGTCTAATCCCCTTTTCTTTTGATTTGTGAATGATCATAATGTGCATTTATATTCCTTGGCTTGTTACTAATTATTTGATGCAGACAGAAGATCCACTCAGTTTATTGAAAACTGAAATAAAAGCTGATTTTACCCATCATAATGCTGAAACCCCCTCAAGCCACCCTGATATATCCAGAAAGGAACTTATTCTCCACCTTATTCTTATGCTTAATAATAATAATCATAATCAATCATAATCATAATAATATTGTTATATGTCCTCCTGATTTTCTGTCATATTAATAATCTATTGTTTATTATTCAGAAAATATTCTGTTGTTTTTACTGGTATTATGGAGCCTACATAAAAGTAATTAGTAAATGGATGCAGTAATTAGTTTCTGTCATGACATTGCATTTATTAAAATCACCCAACAAAAACAGCATCTGTCTAGGAGACCCACACTTAGCAAAGGTCTGTGCTGTATCTCTGACATTGCTATACATTGATTGACATCTGGGAAACACCCTGAAGTCTTCTTAATGCTCCTCAAACTGTTCCAGAGCAATGTGTAAGGTGTGGCAGAGTGCATTATTCTGCTGAAAGAGACCACTACCATCAGGGAATAACATCACCATTAGGGGTTAACCTGGTTCACAACAATCTTTAGATATGTAGCATCTGACAATACTTCCCAGCAGAACAATGCCCAGAGCATCACACTTCCTGCACCAGCTTGTCTTCTCTACACAGTGCATCCCAGTGCCATCATCTCCCCACATGGGCTACACACGCCTACCAGGCTGTCCACGTGAAGTAAAAGAAAACGAGACTCATCAGAGAGGGTGACCTTTATCATTATTCCAAGGTCCAGTTCTGATGCTCGCGTGTCCATTGTAGGAGCTTTTGACGGTGGACAGGGGGTCAGCAGGGTGAGATGCATGTGTCGTGTGTTGTGACACATTCCTTGAGTAACCATCATTAAAAAATCTGTGACTTGTGCCCTTCTGTTAGTTCAGACCAAATGGGATCGACTTTGTTGCCCTTGGGTATCAATGAGCCTTGGGCCCCCAACACCCCACCAGTTCGTGGTTTGTCCCTCCTAGGGCCACTGTCGATAGCAACACACAAGCTTTGCCATTTCGGAGATGCTCCAGCCCAGCCATTTGGCCATATTAATTTGGCCCTTGTCAAAATCACTCAGTTCTGCCGCCTGCCCATTTCTCACACATCCAACATCATGATTACGAGTACCGACTGTTCGATTACCAACTAATACATACCAGACATTGACAAGCACCATCGTTACAAGATACATTATTTGCCTGATTTGTAAGTGATCATGATGTTAAATAGTTTAACACATCTACAAATTAAATGAGATATATAATAACTACAAAAAAAAAACAGCTGCCGATGTTTCATGCTGAAATAATTTTCTTATTGTCATATCATATTTTTTTCGTATTTCATTATTTTATTATTTATTTATTTATTACAGTTTACACCGATCAGGCATAAAATTATGACCACCTCCTTGTTTCTATGCTCATTGTCCATTTTATCAGCTCCTCTTACTATATAGGTGCACTTTGTAGTTCTACAATTACAGACTGTAGTCCATCTGTTTCTCTGCATACTTTGTTAGCCCCCTTTTACCCTGTATTTCAGTGCTCAGGACCCCCATGGACCCTCACAGAGCAGGTACTATTTGGGTGGTGGATCATTCTCAGCACTGCAGTAGCACTGACGTTGTGGTGGTGTGTTAGTGTTTGTTGTGCTGGTACACGTGGATCAGACACAGCAGTGCCGGCTGGACTTTTTAAACACTGTGTCCACTCACTGTCCACTCTATTAGACGCACCTGCGTTGTTGGTCCACCCTGTAGAAGTAAAGCCAGAGACGATAGCTCATCTCTTGCTGTACAGTATAAGCTAATCATCCTCTAGTCTGTGACCATTGGTGGTCACAGGACACTGTTGGCTGGATATTTTCGGTTGGTGGACTACTCTCAGTCCAGCAGTGACACTGAGGTGTTTAAAAACTGCAGCAGCACTGCTGTGTCTGATCCATACGTACCAGCACAACACACACTAACACACCATGTCAGTGTTACTGCAGTGCTGAGAATGATCCACCACCCAAATCATACCTGCACTGTGAGGGTCCATGGGGGTCCTGACCATTGAAGAACAAGGTAAAAGGGGCTAATGGTGTGCAGAGAAACAGATGGACTACAGTCTGTAATTGTAGAACTACAAAGTGCACCTATATAGTAAGTGGAGCTGATAAAATGGAGCATAGAAACAAGGAGGTAGGCATAACATTATAACAACATGATCTATATTTTGTGTCTGTCATTTCAACCAATGCAGCCCTATGGTATTTTTCTGGGTCAGTGCAGGTTGGAAGGAATTAAGGGCCGTTAACGTGTGAAGATAGTACAATCCAAAAACTTTAAAGATAAATTTGTTATGACCAGAAAACAAGGTGTAGTACAAAATAACAATTTTTTGGTGTCTGGCATCATTATTATGTGAATGGCACGAAAATATGCATTACAGGTTTGATACAGAATTTTTAAGTCAATTGCTGTCTATGGAATATGTATGTTTAAGGATCTGAATTTAAAAACGGACAAAGATATTGGTGTTATCTTTTCTTTGTGACATAAAATGTATGTTTGTGCACAGTCAGTCTAAAGTTGGCCACATTCTGATTTTATATAATATTATAAGTACAAGAACATTAAGACAAACTACAAAAGTTACATCCAAGTGTTCATCTGTAGTAATTTAGGGGTTAAAATAGCCCTCCCTTCCCCACCTCAAGTGTTTCTGTTCCAAAGCTACATAAATCTACTTTTCTACAGCTGTTATTATTTAAATTAATTAATAAAAGAAATTAATTAACATCAGCCCTGAGAGATTAGTGTACCGAATCTGGCAGAGTTCATTACTTCTTTCCATAGAGGCAAGAACTGCAAAAAAGCTAAATGTGGCAGTGAGAAAACAAGAACGAAAAAGCTACCAAAGAAGGAGGACATATCTGAGCATGTGGGAAATACTAACCTTAAGTTACTTAACTAGCATTTATTTATAGCATATCAACTCATGATTATGTCACATTTGAGATAAAAGCTTTTGCTTTCATTCCATCACTAGCCACTGCGGTTATCTCAGTGTAGCATATAAATGATAAATTAGAGGAAAAAAAAAATGAACAATAGAAAAATGTGCAGATTTTAGAAAAAGTTATTTTGGACGAACGCAATGCTGTGTATGTGTGTTTGTGTGTGTATAGTTACAGTTTGGGGTGGGCTGATTTGTATCACATATCTCCAGCTTGAAAACAAGTCCCAATCCAGCCCTGTTTATATGCATAAACATATACATACAGTTGCAATCAATTGTTCAACCTCCATTGCAAATTAGGTTTATTAGCAACATGTACAAACTTTCAGCTGTTTGCAATGAACCAATCAAAAAAGAGCAATTTAAATAGCTCGATACAACTAATATAACAAAAGTTTCTCCAAATTTTACATAAAATGCTAGTTTTAATGACTACCGCAGTCTCAGAATTATTCAATCCCCTGAATAGAATCCCTCATAAGAGCACTTTTACAAATCAGGTGTTCTCAAGCACACCTAATGCAACCAATCAAGGGCTTCACTAGTTGCATCAGGTGTGCTTGATATAAAAATGTCAAATACCTGGACAGGCTAGGGGTTTGTTGACTGTGAAATTTGATTGCATGTTAGAAATATAGTCTGCCTAAAGTGAAGCATAGTGGTGATTCAATGATGCTCTGGGGCTGCTTTGCTTCCTCTGGCACTGGAAACCTGAAGCGCGATGAGAGCAAGACGGATTCAATAAAGTATCAGGAAATCCTAGGAGAAAACGTCATGCCTTTTGTGAGGAAGCTAAAGCTTGGGCATCATTGGATCTTCCAACACGACAGTGATCCAAAGCATACCTCAAAGTCCACTATGCTTTGGTTCCAGAAGAAGTCCTGGAAGATTCTGGAGTGGCTGTCACAGTCGTCTGACTTGAACCCCATAAAAAATCTTTGGTGGGATTTGAAGAAGGCGGTTGCAGCACGTAAATCCAAGAACAGTGAGCAATGGGCTAAGATCCCTCAGGAACGCTGCTAGAAGTTGGTGTCTGGCTATGCATCACTGCAGCGGGTCATAACAGCAAAAGCGTGCTCTACAGTTGTCATGAAGAGGTTCAATAATTCTGAGACTGCAGTAGTCATTAAAACTGGCATTTTGTGTTGAATTTGGAGAAACCAGCTGTTATATTAGTTGTGTTGAGCTATTTAAATGGTTCCTGTTTGATTGGTTTATTACAAACAGCTGAAATTTTGTAAATTTAGCTAATAAACAATTTGCAATGAGGGTTGAATATTTTTGATTGCAATTGTATATATACACAAGTACCTCAATTTAAATGTCTAGTATAACATCATCCACTGTCCATCATCTAATAAGGCCAGCAGTGAATGAGGGGGCATCAAAAGCCTTATGTAAAAATAAATTTAATAAATGTGTTAGATAAGGCACACTTTAGCATCACATTCCATTTAGAATACAGTAATTGTTTTAATGTGCACATACCTTTTTCCCTTTCTCCATAGAAAATGTTGTCTCTGCAAACAAAAAGATGACAGAATTAGGCTAACAAGCTTGGTGAAATTTGCAAATATCCATAAAAGATCAAGCTATTTACTTATCACATGTACTTAAATGTTATTCCCAGTTTTATTCACTGATCATTCAGAATACAAATGAAGTTTTATTTGCAGGATGAAGGATCCAGTACTGTAACTTTACTGCTATGATTAAAAGACCTCCATTCCTCCTACTGTATAGTGAGATTCATTATTCATTTATTTATTCATGTATCTATATCTATGTATCTAGGGGCATGGGAGGTCTCAAGATGATGTTCTTAGAATAACAAAGTCTAATAATACCAACAATAAAATTATTTAAATCATTGTTGGAAAACCAGTATGGTCAAAATACTAAAGCTACATAAATCTACTTTTCTACAGCTGGTATTATTAAATGCACTGCTCTAAGGTTAACATATAGGAATAAAATCACAGGGTCAGCACAACTGTATGATGTCCCCAGGTTGTTGTTCCTGGGACTGCATAACATATTAGGTAGCTTACTGCGGTGAGAAAGCTAAACTTTCCTACTACTGTTAAATGATAGAGTCTTTCAGAAATAAAGATGAGGAGGGGTTTACCACTCTGTGAAAGACAGCATAAGCAAGTAGTGCAACAATTCAAGAATAACGTTTCTCAACGTAAAACAGCAAAGAACTTTTGCTTTTCTTCATGTATGGTACATAATATCATTAAAGGATTCAGAGAACCTAGAGAAATCTATTTTCAGAAATCACTTCTGAAAACTACAGTCTGTGAAAACAGTTCGTCGCAGCATCCACAGATGCAATTTAAATCTCTAAAACACAAAGAAGAAACCATATATAAACAGGATCCAGGAATGCTGCCACCTTCCCTGGGCCGGAGCTCATTCAAGATGGACTGAAGGGAAGTGGAAAAGTGTCCTTTAGTCCAACAAATCAACATTTGAAATTCTTTTTGGAAATCATGGACACTGTGTCCTCCAGGCTAAAGACCACTCAGCTTGTTATCAGTGCACAGTTCAAAAGCCAGTATTCATGATGGTTTAGGGGTACATTAGTGCACATAAAGGCCTTAACTATTTCAGCAAGACAATGCCAAACCACATTCTGCATGTATTAAAACAGCATGGCTCCGTATTAAAAGAGTCTGGGTGCTAAACTGACCTGCCTGCAGTCCAGACCTGTCACCCACTGAAAACATTTGGCGCATTATGAAATGAAAAATATGGCAAAAGAGACCCTGAACTGTTGAGCAGCTGAAATCCTATATCAAGTAATAATGGGAAAAGAGATTACTTTCAAAACTACAGCAGTCGGTCTCCTCAGTTCCCAAACGCTTACAGAGTGTTGTTAAAAGAGGAGGTGATGAAACACAGTGGTAAACATGCCCCTGTCCCAACTTTTCTGGAATGTGTTGTTGGCATCAAATTCAAAATGGGCATATATTTTTCAAAAAACAATAACATTTCTCAGTTTCAACATTTGATATGTTGTCTTTGTAGGTTTACATGATTTGCATATCATTGCATCCTATTTTTATTTACATTCTGCACAGCGTCCCAACTTTTTTGGAAATAGGGTTGTAAAAACAGATTAAGTTAGTTCCAGTGCCCACAACAGAGGAAATCAAAAAAAGTATACTATTAGGTCGTTAAACTTTTATGCATCTCAATAACAAATGAGCTAAAACATTTTCCTACCTAAACATACCAACTGTGGGCTTTAGACACATCATAAAATGTGGTTGCTGAGATGGCAGCCATTTTGAAAAGGTAGAACTCCTGTAGTGAATGACACACCTCATCAAATGACATATCAATGGAAAGGCCAGGATGTCCTCTACATGGAGCACCAGGTATTAGCACTAGCAGTAGCTTATATGGTTTTTGAAATATCCTTTGTGAATTACCAGGTCTCACAAGGTTAAAATCAGGTTTGGTTGAGTCTGACTTCAGAAAAAACATTTGGTTTCACTTTATAGGAACATCATTAACAGGACAGTTAAAGAATGTAGCCATAACATCTGGGCCTGTATTCCTAGAGCTTCTCAGAAAAGAAGAGCTGATTTCAGATCAGATTTGTATCTTTCTCACTTTCTTACTTTGCCTTTACTGGCAGGAACAGATCCTATATCAGCTTCCTGAGTATGAGGCCTGATCTCCTGATCAGTAGAACGTATGGTGTTCAGCTTGTACTTTAAATGCATTCTTAATGAGCTTTTGGCTTATTAAATAATAAGCAAGCAGCAGGACATTCTGGAAATAATGATTATAATGAAGATTAGTTGAGATTTTCTATTAAATCTTGCCTCAAAGTTGTGGGACACTGTTTGTCACCGCAGTGGTAGAAAGACTCATTTACCATGTGCATTTTTTTGCATTCTTGGTTTATTATATAAATGATTTTTTTAAATATAATATAAATGATTTTAATTTTAATATTAAAAGTACTTTGTGCAGTCATTTTAGGTGAACCAGTAACAATAGTGGGAGAGCTTAAGCCCCCAATGCCAATCATACCATCTATATGTGGAATATTCTCCACTGGCATCTGAATACGGTAGAGCAGCTGAGATCAGCTCTTATCTCTCTCAAATAAATGTCTTCTTTAGTGATGCAGTTTGCCATGAAAGCAAAGAAAAGACAAGTGTGACACAAACCACACACCTCACAGAAACCGCATACAGATGTCTGCACAGCAATATAACAATGATAATCTATGAACTATGTGGAATGTTTTTGCTCTAAGTTAGTAAATGCCGCAGCACAGTTTTACTACTGCTTTTGATCTTTTATCAGTTTTATTAAAAAGGAAGAAATGTTATGTGTTGTCTGTAATTCCATTTTATAACTATGAGCTTTTTAACACTTTCTAAACATAAAAAATCTGAAAATGAGTAATTGTTACTTAAATGATGAAAAAAATAATTTAAGTAACAAAAAAGTACTGACAAACAGTAACACAGTTATATGGATTTTTTGTAACAAAAACTTAGAACTTAAAGTACAGTTAGTTTACAGCATTGTTAAATAATTCTGACAGCTGTGTTTTATTGATAGCTGTAATCTCCGCTTTTTAACCTGGACATCATGTCAGATCAGCACTGGATTTATAGATGGACACTAGAGGGCAGCAAAATAACTCTACTGGCACTATCTTCTCTTAATGCACTTGTTCCCAAAACCCATCCTGGAGTCACATATTTGTGTTTTCCCTACCTGACCCAGCACTCAAATGGCTTGGCAATTAGTTAATAAGTTAAATAATGTGTGCTAGATGAAAGAAAACAAAATTTGCACACTTTGGGGTTTTAAGGATTAGGATTATAGGAACACCTGCCTTAAATTCCACTGATTTTGCAAAATCTCTGCACAGTTAAATGGTTACAATGTAGACAAAGTCATTCTGAGTGGTTCAAAAGAAACATGCTGATTCAGAATTGTTCACAGTGGTGGTGATAGGAACCAGACATCTGAAGGGTTTAGTGCAGGTGTTCCTAAACCCACCCGTGAGCATTTCTGTGCTTTGTCTCATCAAGCTTACCTGATTCAACTCATTATCAAATGAACAAGGTCACTGTTTGCTTGGTCAGGTCTGTTAGAGCAGGGCAGTGATCACCAACCGCTCTGCAAGAAGGTAGATCTCCAGGATTAGGGTTTGTAAAACAGGGGAAATGTGCAGAGCATGGAGCTGCCAGGACTGAGACTGTGAACACTTAGTTTAAAGCTTCTAAAAGCATAAAGTTATTAAATTAAATGGGTATTAAATTGTTTAAGGTCTGACAGATTGTTTTAATCAGAATATTTATGTTGAAGTGTATTTCTTAAAAATATTTATGGTGGAAGGGTACATGCAGGGTTTTGTGAGGCAAAATAGTCCCCAAAGAAAACATATTTTCAGATTTTCCACTATTTTACTATTATCAACATACAATACATATAAAAACTCAGAAGACTCATGTACGTTCACTGGTGGATTTGGATAGTAAATAACATGCCTATATTTGTGTTGTTGAAATCAGTCTCTACAATGAACTATTTCACACCAAACCACTCTGAATGACATCTCAATAATTGAATTATACAGAAATTTAGAAAAGTTGGTGGAATACACTTAAGTTAAATGAATGTAGAATGAAACTGGACTTTGTATCTTCTGGCCTTTTAAGGGGTTCATTTCATGATCAGCTGTTTGAGAATTTGAGTATTTACTTTAACCCAGTAAGACGTTTTTAAAATCAATCCAAAACCTAATCCCAACCCTTATTTTGGACCTACATTTAACCATTTTCCTAACCTTTACACTAGCACTAGAGTTTAACCCTTGTCCTATTCCTAACCCTACCTCTGGTCCTAAATTTAAGCCTTGTCCCAATACTACCCACAAATCTCATCTTAAAATCAATCCAATACCTAATGCCAACCCTTATTTTGGACCTACATTTAACCATTCCCTAACCCCATCCCTAGCTCTGGTCCTGAGTTTAACCCTTGTCCTATTCCTAAAGCTAGCTCTGGTCCTAAACTTAACCCTTGTCCAAGTGCTAACCCCATACAGTGAAAAGAATTTCATACTGTGGGACTAAGCAGAAGGCTTAAGACAGCAAATAGGATGTCTGCATGTTTGTGGTTATATATTCTAATGAACTACTTTAGTAGGCCTGTATTGGTTTCTAGCTTCAGCCAGTATATACAAATCTATGAGAACTCTTGGTCTGGTCTCATGTCAGAAACTAAGCAATGTGGGCCTTAGTCAGGGCTTGTATTGAAAACTAACATTAGAAATGGCAATCAGGTTTTGAACCTAACATTTACTTTTAAATAATACATTTGATTGAAAATTAAGAACTTTTAAAGCCTGTATTGAGTCGTAATAGAGAGGTGGGATACTTTAAATGGCCAATACAGGAAACCAACCTCAACCAGTGGCTCTACGAGGCTGGGAGCCCTTAGGCTTGACTGCTCTGTGAAGCTAAGCAAGGCTCATACAAGTCAGTGAGTGGATGGGAGACCATGCTGCCTTGTCACGAGTTCAAAGCTTTTCAACCAAACATTTGTTTTGAAACTAAAGAAGTGGCCCTTTTTATGGCAAACTCGAACACATTGTGGGTGATAAGCTCAGCTGTTAACCATTGGAACTTCATAATTGCTCCTGTGATGCTGGCGAAGATGAAACTGACTGCGACTGCCGTTCGCTGGCCATCATGACTGTTTACCTCTGGACAAGCACGGCACATGAAGCACTGTTCTTTTGCGCATGTGGGTCGGTTTAGGAGCTTGATCTGTTCAGACTAATGTCACATACAGATCACATTTAAAAGATACTGTGAACAGCCACACAAAAAAAATCAGTTTTGGTGAGAAAATCAGATTTGGGCCACTTTTACCTGCTGTGTAAACCTAGCCTAAGCAATGTGGGCCTTAGTCAGAGCTTGTATTGAAAACTGACATTAGAAGTGGCAATCAGGTTTTGAACCTAATCTTTACTTTAAATTGAAAATACATTTGATTCAAAATTAAGAACTTAAGAAAATCAGCCTTTATTTAGTCCTTACAGAGTGGTGGGATACTTTAAATGGCCAATACAGGAAGCCAACCTTAGCCACTGTTTCTATGGGGCTGGGAACCCTTTGGCTTGACTGATCTATGAGGCTAAGCAAGGCTGGTCTAGGTCAGTGAGTGGATGGGAGGCCATTTTGCCTTGCCAGGGGTTCAAAGCTTTTCAACCAAACATTTGTTTTGAAACTAAACTATGGATCCAGTAAAAAGAATTTCATACTGTGGGAATAAGCAGAAGGCTTAGAAGAGCAAATTGGAAGTCTGCATGTTTGTGGTTATATATTTTACTGCGTAATTCCCTCATAGCACAGGCAGACACAAGTGGTTCTCTTGCTACTGGTTTATTGGAAGCATTTTCTCCAAATCCACCGTGAAAACACAGTACTGACGTGAAAATATAGACCATGTTAGCTTAACATAAACAATAGCATGCACAGCATGTGAAATAACATTTTACTAAAGCAAAACACGGACAAACAAATACCGTGTTGGCTGCATGCCACAAAATGGGAATAGG
Source organism: Colossoma macropomum (assembly GCF_904425465.1). Taxonomy (NCBI): domain Eukaryota; kingdom Metazoa; phylum Chordata; class Actinopteri; order Characiformes; family Serrasalmidae; genus Colossoma; species Colossoma macropomum. Next base: position 96,946 of record NW_023495849.1, on the reverse strand, counting down.
CTTTGAGTCTTCAGAGGTTCCCTTTAACTGTTCACATCAAATTAAAGTCCATTGTGACTATAAACTTTCACCAGAGTTTATAAGAAGTCATGCTTGCTGCTAACTTTAAGGTATTGCTAGAGTCTAACGCGAGAGCTGCACAGCGAGGCTTGAACATAACTTTGAGCTTAGACTTCAAAATAATAGTAGCATTACTTGTGCTAAATGAAATAATAATGTGACAGAACGTACAAACTAGTTTCCCTAGTTAAATCTATTTCCTTTCATATTTCCCCCTTATTTCAGTCCCGTTCTGTCCCTGCTCTAGTCTTAAACTGTATGAACAGTAGTTCATACATTTTCTCTCACCATTTTATCAGCTAATGCTGCTGTTTACTTCTCACTGCAATCTCAATGTTTGCTAGCTTGGTACAAAATATCACCTTTTTCAGCTAAAGTATGCTACTGGACTTTACATCATGATACTAGCAGCAGGTTTATATCATACATTACTTACATGAGCTGCAATACTTCCTGGTCTGGGAAAAGGCCCAAGCTTGGTTTGAGCTGTCCTTAAATAATGCCTGGGCAAAATTCAGACATGCTCAGTAGAACCTTTTTTTGATCTTACATTTGATCTAACATTTGATCTTGTCCATTCTGTGTTTTTTTTATCTTATGATTCAAGAATCGATTTGTGAACAAGCTTTTCATGGATTTTGTATTTACTTTCTAAGTTATTATTGATGATCATTATTGTCTCCCCCTGCAGAGGAGAAGGACTGGTATGTGCTGGGTTGGGCAGACCAGTGGACGTCTATTTAAGGAGCTCACTGCGGTTCTGTAGGAGGGAGAGGAGATGATTGGTTGATTGTTGAGCTGGAGTATCTGAACTGACAAAGCTTCTGGGCCAGTTTCTCTCTTCATGAGTTCCAGGAGCTGAGAACCAGCCTTGCAAAAGCACGACCAGATGAGATAAGCGTGGATGGCCAGTTGAAGAATGGGCTTGTCGATTTGTGCCGTTGCTGACAGGCAAGGCCCTTTAGGCATATACAGCCATGGATGAGGAAATGTCGAACTCATATCCAGACCTGAGGGAGGCACTGCTTGCAAAGTTCGACATATCCTCTGAGACCTATTGCCAGCAATTCAGGGGGAGGTTCGTACCAGCAGGAGAGACACCAAAAAAAACCTTTCATCACCTGAAAGGCCTTTATCACTGCTGGGTGAAACCAGGATTGCACAGTAAGGAAGAGATCAGGGAGCTCATCATCCTGGAGCAGTTACTGCGAGTGCTACCAACAGATGTCCGCACCTGGGTCCAGGAGCATGAGCCTGCAAATGGACTGATTGCAGCACAGTTGGCACAGCAGTATCTAAATGCTCGACGAGGATTGCCGTGGTCCTCACCAGCGCCACCGAAGGATCCAAGACTTGTTGAGGGTAATGTCAGCTCTTATCCAGAACGAAGCCCACCTAAGGACACGCGAGACGGACAAAAAAACAAAAGGTACCTAGATTTGTTTTTACTGTCGGCAGCAAGGACACAAGGTGTCTATATGCCCTCTTAAGAAGCCCAAGCTGTCTACCTACTGTTATGTGCCAAGAGAGGGGAGTGTGTTCTTACAGGACAGAAGGGGAACAGTGACAAGTGATCCCAGAAAAATATACAACAGCAATTTTGGAAACTCTACTGACATTTTGGTAGTGGTTATGGACAACCTTTGCAAGCCATGTTAGAGATACTGGAAGTGCTGTGACTTTGATAAAGGGGGATTTTTGCCACCTAGCATGGTTGACCATTCTGAACTCACAACAATATAATGTGTATATGGTGATGTGAAACGCTATCCCACAGCTGATGTAACTCTTGGGGTTTCTGACAGTGTGTTTCTTTTGCAGGTGGGAGTGGTTAATGACTTGCCCAAAGACGTGGTGATAGGCAGGGACTTACCAGTCTTGGGTGAATTGTTGGGAGAAGTCCAATCCACTGTTAACTTATCATGTCCTGTCTTAACACACTCCCAAACCAAAGCTAGTACCGAGCCACTACCTTCTGTGTCTGACAGCCTGTGTAGGGGGGGAAGAAGGGTCCAAAAAAAGTCACATCAGAAACGGCGCCTTGAGAAAGCTTTAGGATCACCCATACATCCACCACAAACCACACTCCTCACCACTAGTCAATGGCAGGTCCCCACAAACATAGACACTCTCCAGCGAGAAGATCCTTCCCTTGCTCACTTGTATGATGGGTGGACAGGGGAATAGTAATGGGTCACCTGGTTTTAGCTGTCCTTAAAGAATGCCTGGGCAAAATTCAGACATGCTCAGCAGAACCTTGTTGGACTGATCCATGTGGAGGGGGGATTCATTGGATTCATATAGTTTGAAATGTTCTTTTTTTCATTTGATCTTCTTCATTCTGTGTTTTGTTTATTTAAGAATGGATTTGTGAACAAGCTTTTCATGGATTTTGTATTCACTTTCTAAGTAATTACTGATGGTCATTATTGTCTCCCCCTGCAGAGAAGGACTGGTACGTGCTGGGTTGGGTAGACCAGTGGATGTCTATTTAAGGAGCTGATTGCGTTTCTGTTGGAGGGAGAGGAGATGGTTGGTTGATTGTTGAGCCAATGTATTTTGAGGGAAACTGTTGCTTCCTCAAAGTTTATAATATATTCTGTAAATAGTTTTTGTTTGTTTATTTTTCTTTTTCTCAGCATTTTGTTATTTTCTCAACACCTTTCACTAAATAAACACCCTTGAGCACTGAATGTGCTATTGTGGTTTGCCATCGCTTTTTCTTACAACTCACAACCTTGTCAGAGCATATTTACCCTCACCTGCAAGCAAGGTGTGACAAATAATGAAACAAATGAATTCTCAATTATGACACTGCTCTTAGAAAAGGTAAACAAATTATATAAATTATATAAACAATATAAGTATTTAGAGAAACTTCAGTTTCTCAATGAAACATTTCTTGGTATTAACCATTTTACATGGAATTTTAGGCAAAATATTAAACACCTTAATCTGCCTCAAGCAGAGTAACAACCTTCTGTATTGGTCTCTCAAGGAAGTCCATTTTAGTTAGGGGTTTCCCTGTTTTGTCAAATTTGTTGTCACTAGCCATCTTACTTTTCTCACCCTGCCATCTGACCTGTGGAAAGACCTCTGTGATCCTGGCCAGCTTCCATTCATTGCGTGGTGCCAAATCATCTTGTAGAAGGACAATGTTCTTGACCTTCAAGTTCCTTGTATTCTTGTGCCACTTTTGTCTTGACTATAAATTCAAATGATATTCTTTCTTCCATTGTGTCCAAAGCTCATTAGCCAACTATTGCACTCTGTGCCACCTCTTTTCTGATAAATTGTCCAGGTGGGTGCAGTATGATCATGGACTTCATCATAAGGATGTGGTTTGGAGTTAAAGGTTCAAGTACGGATGGGTCATTCAAATGTTCAGCAGTGTTAATAATGGCCATAACCTTAATACATCGTTTAGAGAGGTGCTGTCAAGCCTTTGTGATGACTGATCAAAAATAGCAGTAAGAACACTTCTTATGATTCTTATGGTGTCTCTCTCAGACACCACCCATGTGACTTGCTGCTGGAGGGTTCATAAGAAACTCACATCCTAAAGCCTTCACTCTTTCTTGATTCATTCCTTTCATGAGTTCTGTAAACTCTCTCCTTGCCCCAGCAAAATTAGTTCCTTGGTCACATCTTAGTTGACGAACATTTCCTCGAATGGCAATGAACGCTTTTACGCATTTACTCTTCAAGTATTCATAAATGCATCAGCTGTCATATCAGTCACCTCTATGTGTATGGCCCTTGAACAAAGACAAGTGAGTAAAAGACAATATATTTTTTTTTTTAGATCTTTGCCTCCTTCTTTAACATAGATAGGGCCAAAACAGTCTAGGCCTGTGTAAGTGAACGGTGGAGTTGTTTCTGTTCTATCTTGGGGTAAGTAAGTCACCCATTCTCTGTTCTTCAGTACGTCTTCTGTACTTTCTGCACTTAACACATTTGAAGATGTGTGATGAGATTGCACTGCTGCGTCCCAAGATCCACCATCCATTAGCTCTCAGTTCATTTATCATCAGAGCACTTCCTTGATGTACTCCTTTGTGAAAGTGCTTAATAAGTAAAACTGATTTGTGGCCGTTCTTGGGCAGTATTGCTGGATGCTTCACGTGTTGGTGCAACGAGGCTTGACTTAAATATCCTCCTGCTCTAAAGATACCTTCTCCATCCAAGGATGGATTTAACTTGTACAGACTGCTGTCTTTGGTTTTCGTAACTACTTTCTTTAGCTTCAACCTCTTTATCACATCTGAGAATGCTTCTTCTTACTGCACGTCTTGTTAGGTAATTTCAGTCTTTCTCTTTTGAATGGTAATGGCATTTCGTAGGGACCATTATTCTTTCGTTTGATGTTTTCTCTCAGCTTCGACTGGAACTTGAGATCATCCTCACCAGCTCATTCTGGGTAGTCTGATTCAAGGACTCTTATAATGTCTGAGGAAGTAATTTCTTTTCCTTTGAAACAGCTCAAATACTGTACTTCAGTCTTGAGATTGACAGAGGGCTCCACACCTGGTGTAACTTGTCTTACAACTATGCAATGCCCGATTCCAATGGCATCGCCATAGTCTACACACGGATTCCCATGGCCAACAATACTCCTTCCAAGGTCTGTGCGCTGTGCAAAAGGCTGATTTTCTTTGCCAGACTCAACTTCCCTTGGAAGTAGGGCTTGTGAGCAGTTGTACCCAATGAGCACACTTACTTCACAATCTTGCAGACATGCAATCTCTTCTTGGAGGTGCTCTAAATGGGACCAAGCCCTTGCAGTTTCATCTTGGTATATGAGTTCTGTTAGCTGGAATAAACTCATGTGTATAGACTGGTGGTAAGGAGATCTTCTTGCTGGAGTAAAAGCCACAAACTTGTAGGTTTTTTACTCTTTGAGAGCTTACTACTGTGATTCTTGAGGTCATAGTAGAGAGCTTGACTTGTTCTTAGTTTGCTTCCAAGGCTTCTGCTACTTCACTTAGAATAAAAGTTGTGTCGCTTTGAGAATTCAACAGAGCGTACACAAGGACTTCTTGTGCTGGTTGAATTGTGGACAAAAGCCAGACAGGAATTATTGCAGCTGTCTGCATGTTATTTTCATGAATTATTACTCTATTTGAAGTAAAGGTTGTGATTGATGTCTTTGGCATTCTGGTTATTCAGCCTAACCTTGTTTCAGTGACTACAGTGATGTAACAGGGTTGCAGGGTGTTCAAAATTTCCAATGCTTTGATGTAGACCATGGCAGCCTCACAACTACGGAGAAGATCAACAAAGTCTCTGAGCCCAAAGCTGTCTTTGGACCCCATCTTGGGCCATGCTTGGAGCTTGTCTCTGTACAATTTAATATTCTGGTCGATCAATGTTTCAAAGGACAGTTTCCAGTTGTTGTATTTCAGCAGATCTCCATTGAATACTGAAGGTTTAGGGATTGGAATTCTATTGGCACTTGTTACGTCCCTACCATAGGCTCAGGTCAAGGAGGAGGTAGGGACAGTAACTAAAGGATGGAGGAGCACAGTAAAGGGGTACAGAGACCAGTATAAAGCAGCTAACGCTTTAACTGTTTAATTATACAGACAAATAAACAACACAAACAAGCAAGTTACAATACGAATAACAGGGTACTGTTATGAAAAGTTGTTATAGTCATACTGGCAAACTGAGCATCTACCCAGGAGGGGACTACAGACAGTACCAAAGGAAAGAAATAAACAAAACAGATCTAGTCTAAACTAAGAGCTAAACAGCTCTAGCTACCACCCTATGCTAAGCTACTAAAACATACAGGGAGTGGTACCTGCCTCTAATCTAGTGTGTTTAGACAATCGTGTACCTACGGATGTGAATGTAGGTGCGCACACAGTCTAACCTGCCCTTCCTCCCGGGATAAAAGCACCAGTTTGACAGACTTTTAAACCAGTACACTCAGACAAACAACAGAAGATGACAAATGCTAACAGAGCTAGCAAAGGGCTAAAGCAAGCTAGCTAGCAAAGGGCTAAAGCTAGCAGAGGGCTAAAGCTAGCAGAGGGCTAAAGCTAGCAGAGGCAGAGAGAGTCAAGATAACAGCAAACCAGACACCAAACAAATGAGCCAAGAGTTGCAACAGCAGTCACATGACACTCAGGGCTGATGACAAACTCTGGCACACTGCTTTTAAAGTCAAAGCTCCACCTCCTTGAACTCAAATCTGCAGGCTGATTGGCCAAAAGATGTCCAGGAAGTGATAGACCTCCCAGGCAACTATATGGAAGAGAGACAGCCAAAAGAGCAGGAGAAGAGCAACAGAGAGGGGAGAAAAACAAACACGTGCACAGGCACTGACACATAACACACTTAAAGTGCCTGCAAGCACCCTAACAAGCTCGGCTGTACTTTCATTTGAGGAGGTGGTCACAGCTTGTATTACAGAAGACACACGCTGGGACACAGGACTTGTAGGAGCATGCACTTGATTATCTGTTACCATCTCATGCACTCATGTGTGTCCTTCCATTCTTCTTCTATAATCTGCACTTGATCGTACACCAGCATTCTCGCTCTTGCTGCATTGAGACCTTTCACTGCCTCCAAATGCTGCATCATTCTCTGTTTTTCTTCCAAAATAATTTGCAGAGCTACATGCTCTTCTTCCAGCTGAGTTTTAAATTTAGCTTTGTCTTCTTCTCCCTGTATCCTTTGTTTCACCTCTTGTGCTTCTCGTTCTAAATGACGCCTTATGGCTGCTGCCTCTTGATCAGCTATGATGCTTTATTTCTAATTGTTCTCTTTCTTGTTCTTCCAACACATTCAGAACAGCTTGGCTTGCAGCAGCGTCAGCTTCTTGTTGTTTCACAGAAGACCTACTTGAATGCTCTGAGATGCCTTTCATGATAGTGCTTGAGTCAAAGAGAGAGTCTGCTTCCAGCCAATCTTGCTCTTCTCTTTCTGAAATCCTTCCATCCAGTTGACTTGAGGCTCTGGATAAAATGAGCTTAGAAATCTCTACACACAGATCCACTTGCAACGTATGTCCAGGTCTGGAATTGAGACTTTACGTAGTTCATCACAAACACGCTGGACATCTGCGGAAAGACTTGTGACATCACTAATGATATCCTTAAGCAAATCGTCAGATAGAAGCTCTGTTGACTGTGATAAGGGCTGTTTACAAGATCTAACTTGTGTTCTCCATTTTTTGTAAATATAGTTAAACCTTTGTTGTCATTTTTTCAACTTGCATTTCTCTACCCTTCTCTTAGAGTTCTGATTCTTCGACTTTGTCTTGGCTGCTGCGCTTCCTCTTGCTGGGCTTCAGCACCACCCACTTGACTTTCTTCGGGTCGGTCAAAGGAATCTGCACTATCCCTAACCTGGATCTTAGACTCACTTGGCTCTGTCATTTTCAAATGACTGCTTTAAATGAACTCAATTTGGGAATAGAAAACTGACCTAGTAAATGAAACCTCTGCATCAACTTTTAACACTCACTCAAATGTAAATGTCAATTAAATGTAGATATCTAAAAGTTTAATCAATTCAAATAGCTTAGTTCAACTTTGGATATTGCCTTTTAAAATACACTCAATGCATGCATTTAAAACACTCAGGAAACCTAGATCAAATATCAAATAACCTTCACTTATTATTTCCAAACACACTTTATATCAGATGTATAGACAGTTCATGAGAAAAAGTATTTTTTTTTTAACTTGGGTATAAATGATAAGCGTCAATCAAACTACATGAGCAAATAAGTGAAAGCATTTACCACACACACTACAGTAGCTATCATTTGCAATAAAACCATTTGGTAACCTTAACAAAAGCCTTCTTCTTAAATCACTCTTATTAATGTTCAAGTTCTTTATGGCTTGTCTTTAAACGTTGCTTGTTTAAACACTGTTTAAAGCTGTGTGTGTCTTCTTACTTCTTTTTTTGTGTATAGTGAGTGTTTTTGACTCATCTGTGAGTCCTTTGATATCAGCTCTGTGCGCCGGGACATGACGTAAAGTTCGCTGAACTCATCCTTCTTCACGGTGGCTGGGGTGAAGTTTCTGGAACCAAACGACAACACCGCCATGCAGAGAAGCTCGCTCCTTTGTCTTCTCAGCCATGCCGCAACGCTTAATGCCTACTCGCATCAATTAACAGATCAAGTTTTTATTGTAATTCCCTCGAAGCACAGGCAGACACAAGTGGTTCTCTTGCTACTGGTTTATTTGATTGAGTATTATTTTATTATATACAAATCTATGACATCCCTTGGTCTGGTCTCATGTCAGAAGCTAAGCAATGTGGGTCTTGGTCAGTGCTTGTATTGAAAACTAATTGACATTAGAAGGCGGCTAGTAGTGAGTACAGGTTAGACCTCCCTTTGAACAGCTGGCCCCTAGCTCTTGTATTCTAAGCTCCGCCCCAGCCTACAGCAAACCCCAACCCCGGGGTACATAACTAACACATACACTCACACACACCCACAACACATACTGTACAGTAACACACACCTGGTTGCAACCCATGACATTACCAGTAAGTATATACAAATATTAAATACAAAGATCATGATCCATCTAACGTCTCCTTTCCCTTACAGGACCTGCACGAGAGTGGAGCCCCCCCGCCCCATGTCGGTGGATCCGTCCGACTAGGATAAAAGGAGCCACCGTTCTCGCCGACATCCCCTAAAAGACGTGCATCAAAAGAAGAGGTAAGTAACGTTTTATTTCACTTAAATGTCCATACTTCTGATGGTTATACCAGTCTCTAGAATGTATCAGGGCTGGTGTTGGGGTGTAAAACTGACCACATCACACCAGCTTCAGCCAGTATATACAAATATATGAGAACCCTCGGTCTGATCTCATGGCAGAAACTAAGCAATGTGGGCCTTGGTTAGGGCTTGTATTGAAAACTAACTGACATTAGAAATGGCAAACAGGTTTTGAACCTAACCTTTACTTTGAAATAAAAATAACTTTGATTCAAATTAAGTGTCATGGTCTTAGTAGACCACGAATGTAGCCTGTTCATACAATAGGAATTTCATTTGTTGTTTGCAGTCTTAGATCGACACCTACTGGCTGCTACATGTTATTCACTTTATAATATGCAGATTCACGTTCTCTTCCGGTTCTCATAGGGGAAAAGAGAGTCATAGTTCGCTTGTTGTCACCTCATCTTGAAGTTAGAATCAGTTTGCTTTTAAAGACATTCTTTTCACCACGTGGGCAATGCCATAAATATAACTTGTTTTCTTTGTACATCATATCGTTTGTATACCTATGATAACAAGCACTATGCTATGTAGCTTTCTTTTAATAGCTTTTCTTTGCTTACATAATGGTGGCTAAATTTCACGTGGTTCCAGTTACTGTCCATCATGTCATTGAGATTCATATTCTGTAAGAATTTGTGCTTCATTGAGACTTGTATGAGACAAAAAGGATTTATTTGTATTTTTGCAGTTTCACAATAAAGAAATAAGAGAAAAGGAACTGAAGATCAAGCTCTGCATCCATATGGTCCAGGTCAGTGAGTGGAAGGGAGACCATGCTGCCTTGCCAGGAGTTCAAAGCTTTTCAATCAAACCTCTGTTTTGAAACTGAACTATGGATACAGTGTAAAGACGTTCATACTGTGGGACTAAGCAGAATGCTTAAGACAAAGCCCCACATTGCTTAGTTTCTGATATGAGACCAGACCAAGGGTTCTCATAGATTTGTATATACTGGCTGAAGCTGGAAACCAATACAGGCCTTCTAAAGTAATTCACTAGAATATATAACCACGAATATGCAGACTTCATATTTGCTGTCTTAAGTCAGAATTACAATGGTTAAGCAACACACTACCTCTATCTTAGGTTAGAACTATAGGTTCGGAAGAGAGGGGACAGTAAGCAGAGTAGGCAATATGCTTATAAATGCAAATTAATTGGATTTATTACAGAGTGCACATGTAGCTTTAGTTTGTTCAAAGAAAATGGCCATTCAAAATGAAATAAAATAAAATAATAATGAGAGCTCTTGAACAAAATCAGTTCTGAAAACAAAAATGGGCCCGCTACCCGGGTAGTGAATGTACATTCGTGCTTATCTGTATCCGGTTAGGATGAACAGTTCACAGTCAACAGTTCCAAAGTTCTTGCTGCTCAGCTCTAGTTCGCTGTACATGTGGAGAAGTGTTCCAGGACCCAGTCAGACTGTCTCGCCATCAAAGTTGAACTGTACAGAAAACCAATCTGCAAAACAGCTATTCCATTACCTATAGGTTCTCCACGTACTAAAATTACATTCTAGTCACAGGAAAATAACTTTTCCCACAAATAACCGTATATGTACAGATAAGTAGGTACAGATTCACACACAGTTCACAAACAAAATTCGCCTAGCTTCTTGGTAACTTGCACACAAATTCTGGTATATAAACCATAAACCATGTGTTTCCCAACATTTTAACAGTTACTCCAATTGGTTTTCTCAGAAAACAATATATTTTCACTCGAACATCACTAACTTAGAAGTAAATGCAATTCGCTATACTGAAAACCACGCTGGTTCACACTTACCAGAGTTCTTGAAAAAAACTTCACAAAATAATAACCATCCACTCTCAAAACAATGGACCATCAAAAACAATAGAAGACAGCTTAATCAAGCTATACTTAAAGATATCGAACAATATTTCTTCGTTTTGCAATTAATTATTGTCTATTTTTGACGGACTCTCTCGCAATGCGTTCAGCTCGTCTCAGGAACCCAGGCAAAAAGCTCAAAAAACAAAAAAACAGGATACTGAGTGGAACTACAATGCATTGAAAAATTAAAGTCCTATTGAAACAAAATAAATGCACTGTTATTGTAAGCATTAAATGAAATAAAATGAACGATGATGAGTGTATTTTCTTTTTTACACACACATGTATATATCTTAGTAACAGATTGAATCTAAATTTTAAACTTCCTAGTAACTAAAAGTTTAAATGGGTTACATATGGTAGCACACTACAGAGCTCTAAACTGAGGACAGGAAAAGATGAGCCAAAGATTAGAGATTTTGCACACTCATAAGAGAAAACAGGGAGAAATAAAGAAAAACTATTAATATAGTCCCCCTTTGCCTCTTGTACAACAAACTCTGCCCAAAAAGATATCTACAAAACGAACAAGAGGTTCTACCATTAGGTATTAAGCCCTTAAATGTCCAAAGTTTTTTACACAATTCTATAACCTACAAATAGCTCATTCACAGCACTAAACTGAGGACAGAAATAGATGAGCCAACTGAGCCAATAGAGATTTTGCACAGAAATAGGCAAACACACATGCAAGGGAAAAAAGAGAGAAAAGAAGAAAAATAATTAGCATATTTCTCCTTTGCCTCTTCTTCTCTAGAGTTCATCTCCTTCCTGATTTCTACAGCCCCAGAATAATTAATGCCCAAGAGACATTGTGAAATTATTATTTTTTTTTGTCCATGTGAACAAAGGAAGCATGAAGACAACATGGTTCTTTTCCTTCAGTTTACATGGATAATGGACTGCTGCAAAGCTGTAAATGCTCTAGAAGAGCTTGAGATTTTGGCTTACAAGAAGATGTTAATGTGGGTTTGCATGTATGCAACTCAGAGATAGTTTGGCTTTTTTCTTATTCCATATTTGGGTTAGATTTGGTACTATTTTACACCCCCTCATCTCTGGTCAGCACATGGCAGTTTTTAAAGCATCTCATCAAATCAGAAATAGAGTGAGCTCACCTCAGGGCACTTGTGCACTGGCAAAGAAAACTACACCATAAAACCAGCAATGAATGAATGGTAACAGAAACCAGTTACCATTGCCTCATTAATTCTAGCTGACTTTGACTAGTTGTCATTTATTATCAGAAACGTTAGTATTTTGGAATTACATTTATTTCATGGTGAACAGGATATGCCTTTTATTGCAAGATAAAAAACTTGCATCAGGACACAAATTTTAGCATCTTCTTTTATGGTCCTGTGCTTTCTAACATTTCCATCCCCCATACTAGCACACAACAATGACAGGAACAAAGGGAGCTGTTCTTTAGAGTGAAATGCTCAATTCATTTTTGTTCTGCTGCCTACATATTAGCAATATGTTAACAAACATGTTTATGACAGTCAAATTATGCCAAAAACTGAAAAACAAAAATGGAGATACAAGGTTTTCTTCTGACAACAGCAGAATCTAACAGATGTTTTGTAAAAATAGGAATGCCCCAGGAGATTTAATCAAGCCTCTTCATAAAAGAATTGTTGAATTTATTTCAAAGATTAATTTATGCATTAACGCTGGAAAGAGGCTGGGATTAGTGGGAGGGGGACATTCCTAAATACAAGCTTGAAATGAAGCTAGTAGTGAATTCTCTTGGAGACTGATTAGAGAAGCTGTGGTTGCTAATGAGATTCATTGGCAAAATTTTAGAAAGCGAAGAGCAGCGCCCCCCTCCTTCCCCCCCTGCTGGACCCTGTCTGTTTCTGTTCTTCTCTTAACTTTTACAAATTTGGTGAACTGTGTAGGAAGCACATTTTTGGTTTGACAGTTGGAGAAACATTGAGTGGCTGTTTTACTATGCAGTTTGTACAACAAACTCTGTCAAAAGAGTTATTTTCTTATATCTACAGAACAAATATTTTCTTGATTAAGTATTAACCTCTTAAATGGCCAGGGCCTGCCAGCAGACCCAAAGTTTTATTATTTCATTATTACACAATTCTATCATCTGCATTGATGTCCCTGTAGTTACTGAATAATACGCCTTAGTATTTATTAAGCTTGATATTGTAAGGGGTTAAAGCTCGTGTCAAAGGGCAGTACAGAATTCAGGCAGATTTATTAAGTTAAGAAACGGGGAGGGAAAAAACGAAGGGACAGGGCCAGAGTCAATTTAAAGCTGAGTAAACAACCACTCTTCAGAAGTGGATATGTGGCTGTTTGGGCAGAGGATTGGGTTTCTGTTGCGCAGACAAAGGTATTGTCTGATGGTTTTTGTAGGTGAATTAAATGCATTGTTTACTCAGGAACTGCTGCTAGGAGTGTGAAGGAGCTGCGAGGATCAGTAGGGTCAAAGGAAGAGGCTGGTGGAAGGATAGACCCTAGGGCATGTTTTCTATCATTGTGTAATAAGAGGAGAGGAGATCACTGGGAAAATTGTAAGCAAGCGCACTAGCTTCTAAAGACATTGAAATTCATATTTCTCTATTATGTACAGACAGGCAACACACCAGAAGGGAACATATCATTTTTCTTCATTCGTTCTAGGTGAAATGTGTAATACTTTTACAAACAGCTGAAGTGCTTGCACATTCGATATGACAGAATTACTTTATTTCAGAATCAGAATCATTTAATTTCACCAAGTATACAAGAAATTAGTTTTGGCGAGTGCACACATGCATGACACAGAACAGATTAGACAAGCAAACAGACCAGTAACAAATATTTAACAAATTACCTGTTTAAAAAATCTAGATGGTCCTTTTCTTCTTTGGCAAAAGAGGACAGGTTTTCCTTGTTTCCATAAACAGTTTGAAAAAATAACTTGTCAGACTACAATATTTATACGATTTATACAAACCTTTTCTTAGCCTTGGCTATACACCAAAAACTTTTAGCAGTAATTAGACCTCTGATTAAGAAAGCTAATCTTGATCCCTGTGAGTTGTCTATAGACCTTCTCAGATCCCTTTATATCAAAGATTCTGGAAAAAGCTGTGGCACAACAAGTTCATGGGGGCTTGGACCTGGATTTTTCTGTAAAGCTGCTTTGCAGCAACACCGGTTGTAAAATGCGCTATATAAAAACACTTCGACTTGACTTGACTTTGGTGTTTTGTAGTGAGCTACAACTTTGGTTTACTTCTTGTCGTTGTCGAAATCGAAAGCAAGTAGCTAGTTTAGACAACATTAGCTATGAGCAAGCTCCAAGTAACTAGCATAGCTATAGTATGATGACCTAGCTTATTTACACAGAGATTAATTTTATTTTCCTGTCTGTGGCTATTTCGACATGTTGCTTCTGTGTGAGCCTTTGTCTTGCCTCGCTGTAAACCATTCATATCAAATTAATTAATTTTAATACTGTCCGACAATTAAATAAAATCAAAACAATGAACAGGCCTTGTTTTTTAGTCACCCAGGTAACAATGTAATATTGAAAAGATTGGCACACAACATTGACCAAACAAAGCCATCATACTTACAGTCCATTGTGTGGCCTATTGTAATGCATAATTTGTAATGAATAAAACACTTATCTTTCAGTGTTTCCTACTTACATTTACCACAATTGTTTTTTAAACAATTTAAACAGACTTGTGTATCAGACTCCCGCTTTTTTGCATGTTTACAAGGTTTTATGTAAGCTGTGACAGTATAAATTGATGTCGATATCAAAGTAATGCCACAAAAGGTAAATAATATTTAAGTAAATAAATTCTTTCAGTTGAGCCAAATGGACAGAGAGGCACTCAAAAGGAATTGTATGGACTATGCATTACATGTGAAGTTAGAACTTGCCAGCATAACCCTCTATAATGTAAGAAGGCACTTTCTGTAGTAGTTGAGGTAATACCAACAACAAGAACATGAATAAATGAATGGAAAATATATTTGGAAGGACAAATTGAACTTTTACATTTTTCAATTATTAATATTAATACATGATGCTTTTATCCAAAGCAATTTATACAGAACAGAATTACAGTGCATTAAAATTATATATAAAAGTTTACAATTACGCAATGGAATAAAAGGCAAATTCCATAGAGACATATTAAAGATAAATACACATATGCATAGGAAGTATTTTTAACAAGATACAATTACCATTAAAAAGTATTATAAGGTGCAGTTATATATAAGATAGTTATAATTAAATTAATTGTTTCAAATAGAAACTACAAGTGCCCTACATATAATACTGTAAAATAATAGGCATGGCAAAGGCAAAGTTTATTTATGTGGCCTATTTAATACACACAAGTAACTCAAAATGAATGCTTTACATAAGTAAAAGCAAGATAAAACAACATAAGGAACGTAACGTCACTAATCTGCGGTGTCCCAGCAAGGATCCGGACTCCATCTCCCAGAACCCTCTGGGAGATCACCTGACCCATGACTTTTCCCTCACGCTCCTATCAGCGCTCTAGATCACCAGAATACTGATGTCTGACACCAGTGTAGCTGATCAGATGACTTTCTTAGTTTAGTTTATAAGCCCGGGCTTTAGTCATAGAAA
Organism: Colossoma macropomum; assembly: GCF_904425465.1. Lineage (NCBI taxonomy): Eukaryota > Metazoa > Chordata > Actinopteri > Characiformes > Serrasalmidae > Colossoma > Colossoma macropomum. The sequence continues at coordinate 81,632 of NW_023495849.1, read as the reverse complement.
GTTGCGAGGTATTGTTTCCGTTTGCGAACTACTGAGCGTTATATCTATTGTGTATGTCTGAGAATGACCTGTACTTTTCGTTTCTCCGACTCTGCGTTTTGCTCTGCCCTCTGGATTGTTTGCCCTGGATCTCTGATTACTGTTGTTGACCTTTTTGCTAGTGAAGATGAAGCCTCATGAAGCCTTGAAGCGTTCCATCCAGCTGGTTCAAAAAAAGGTTAATTTCTTGAAGCTTCATGCGCACACAAACCCCCCTGCTGGTTAAAACCTTTATTGTCATTTCAACTATTTGTGATGGTCTCTTGGCTGTCTTGCAACATTGTCAGCATGGGAATAATCACTGCTAAGAATAGAAACACCTTAATTTGATTTTCTGTGGTTCATTTATTTATTCATCTAGTCTGTTTTTGATTAATGTGTGGATAATGGTAATAGAGGTCTGTTAATGTCAAAAAACTTTCCAGTATGATTTCAGTCAATAAAGAAATCCAATAGGACATGAGATGTTTATGTTAAAACTGTTGCAGTGCTTTCAAGAGATGAGACAGTGATTGTGGGGTGATGGTAACTTTATTCATTTTTATTAAGAAACAATATTTTTTCCACTGTGCTTGGACTCTTTTTGGAAATAACCTCTCCGGCTTTGGAGAAAACCCTTTCACATGGTACTGAGGAGGCAGGGGTGCACAAGTATGCCACAGCAAGCTTGTATAGGCTTGGATATATGCACCTCTGCCTCTCCCAGTACTGAAGGGGATCCTCTGTTCTGCCGATGTTTCGTTCTGCCAGGTATCTCTGCACTTCAACTGTGGCATCAGCTGTGACACTGTGAATTCTTCTGGACTCCGTGACCATGGTATCTAAATGAAACCACCTGAGAAGCAAAAACTGATCATATAAATGAGGTCATAATTCCAAAATTGACTTTAAACCAAAACAAAAATACTGACCAGGTCTTTCAGCTACAGCATCCTGTGATGTTGAAGCTGCAGCTGGAGATGAATGTGAGATTACATTGGCACATTCAAAGGTGAGTCGTTTTATTGCTTCATCTGCCTTTGTTGGGCTAAAGAAGCCAAGTGATTTGTATCTTGGGTCTAGCAGTGTTGCCAGCAACATAATGTTCATGCTTTGGACTTTGTCGAGCTTTTCCCTAAGGAGCCTGATGAGATGCTCTCCCAGTTCTCTAGCTACTGGGACCGTTGCCTTTGCTGCCTCTTCCTGGAGCATCGTTTCAACCATTTTCAATAATGGCACCACTTTGGAGCCAGATACCTTTTTCTCCTCTGACAGCTCCATAGTCGGCTCGTGAAAAGGAGACAGTATAGACAGGCACCCACAAATATTATTGTAGTCATCAGAGGTCAGCGCAGGAATGTCTGTTTGTAAGCCAGCCAAAGCTGCCCCCACAGGCTCCCTGAGTTCTGCTACTCGCTCCAGCATTTGAAATGTGCTGTTCCACCTTGTTTCAACCTCCTGAATCAGTTTCTTTTTTGGTTTTCCCATCTGCTCTTGAACAAGGTCCAGCTTCTCCTTTAAAAATAAAAAAGTAAATGTTACATATGTAGCAATACAAAACAATGTGTAAACAAAAATGAAAATAAATGTTACTGACTTTGGCAGTTGTGCTGCTCCTAAAATAGCCCACCAGCTTCCTTGCCTTTGTACAAATGGTGGACAGCACTGGGGTTAGTTCAAGAGCCTTTTTAACTACTAGATTCAGGGTGTGAGCAATGCACACTGCATGGCGCAGCTTCAGGTTCCTGCCACAGGCAATCATATTAGATGCGCCATCAGTAACAAGACATGTGACTTTTGATTTTATTCCCCATTCTTCCATGAGGGAGGATTCACACAGGCCAAATTTTCAGCTGTGTGTGCCTGCGGGAATTTCACTACACTAAGTAGTGTAGACTTAAGACATGTGTTGTGATCTATAAAATGGCAGGTTACAGCCAAGTAGGCATCCATATTGAGAGATGTCCACATGTCTGCTGTCAAACTCACTGCAGGAACTTTCTGGACCTCAGCTTTCGTCTTCTCTTTCTCTTGTTGTTATTTGGCCTCAGCCATGGCCTTTATAGCCTAAAGGGAAGGTAGAAAATGATTATTTATTTCAGTACTACTTTTTTAGTACTGAAGTATTTCAGCACTTTATCCATGTCATCACACATACCTTCCTAGTTGGAAGAACATAGGTTGGATCCAATTTAACTACAAAGTCCCTGAAGCCTTTATCCTCAACTATGCTGAATGGCTGTGTGTCTTTAACAATCATTGAGACCAAAGCCTCATCCAGCTCCTCCTTTCTGGTCACTGCCTTGTAAAGATTAGATTAGATTAGATTAAACTTTATTGTCATTGAAGAGTACAGTACTCACTAATGAAATCCACGTAAGCGTCCAATCTGAATTGCAAATAGCATGTAAGGTACAGAGGATAATGCAATATATAAATATGTATGTACAGTATATACACATTTTACATGTGCATAATAATGTTAACAGTGCAAAAGTAAAATTAGGTTATGGTTTAATTACAGTATTTGCATGTCATAAGTAATTACATGAATATGTGCACATGTGCAATGGTTGTTTTTGTTTGTTTTTATTTTGTGGTGTGTATGATGAATATAGTATTAGTAGTGTCAATGTCATTATTATCATGGTTGATTAACAAATATGAAAAATGGAAAAGCATACCCACCTTGGCTGGTCCAACTCCATTCCCCTCATTATTTTCATGACAGGCACGATAATGCCCCACATAGATGAGGTGTTGTTGTTGTACCCCAGTTGCTTGGCACACAACAAACACTTCACCTTGGAATGAAAGAAACGACTTGTGAATATTATAGTAGTAACACATTTCATTATGTTCAGGCAAATTATGTGTAATACCTTATTGGGAGAGATCTGCTCAAAGTGTTGCCATACAGGGGAAATTCTTCTCCTCTTACCAGGCTCCATGAAAACAAGTTCCTCTAAGTTCCTCTCCAACACTAACACGCAAATTTTGCGGGGTTCCATTGCGCTTTATATATGTTCATAAATCACGCCAATACTCGAACCACTGCCTGAACCAGCGAGGCTTCAGACGTCATCAGTGACGTCACTCGCCCTTAAGGAAGCAAGCGTCGGTACGACTTCCTGGATTTCTCGACACAAGCTCCGAAGCCTCGGCATCATTTGCCCATCACTACTTTTTGCTTGTTTTTTGACTACGCCTTCTGCCTACCCCTTTTGGATTGTCACAAGAGTGATGTTTGTTTGTTTGTTTGTATCTGCTTTGTCTTCTTGATTTGAACCCTGCCTGTTTTTCGACTACGACCTTGGACTCTAAAGCGTCTGAATTCTGTTGAATCGTTACACATAGGATGATAATTAAAGACAAAGTGTGTAAGTGTAGTCTAAGCTTCGGTTTGCTATGACTGTGTCAAGTATTTGGAACTGACTTCTGTGTCTGTGTTTTAAGGACACTGTTTTCCATTCCAACAATAGTTTGTATTTGTGGTTCAATGCATATGACAAGTGCTCATGCTTTTTAAAATTCCTTCCTAATAAATCTTTGGGCATACTCATCTGATGGACTGCAAAGACAATTATTGCATAACACAGAACTTCGTTATAACCTGGAAGGAGTTTAATCGGTCACTGTCCTCTCATTTGTTTTTGTTTTTTTGTTTTTTTTTTGTTTGTTTTGTTTTTATCTGCAGTGGTGAAGAGTTCACTTGGCTTCATCATTGGAAATAGTCTGTACAAATAAAACTAAAGCCAAACATGATATTAAAATGTAAAAAGCATGTTCACAAAGCATGTTCACTACTTCACAACATTATTACCAACCCTCAGACATAATCTGATGGACATGTGTCTTATATATTTAAATACACATCTAAAAACACATAAAGCGCCTGGTTATAGTTCTCAACTATTTGGATTCACCTCCTAGAAAGGTGCCAAATGGCAAGTTCCTGCATTACCCAGAAGTCATAGCAAAGATACACCATGTTCAATTATGCCTGCGCTTCCCTTTAACCCATCACCCACTGACTCATGCTGCAGACACAAATCCTAGGGGTGAATAGAAAGGAAGACAGCAGAATTGTTAATACGTTATAAGTATTAGAAAAGTTTCAAAGTGCTACAAGGTGCTACCCATTATCAGTCTCTCCCCTGCTAGTGTGCACTCCTAGCAGTGAAGACCTCCATGTTTGCTTTTCACTTTTAGCATTAAACCATGTCTAAAAGGATAACATGTAGTTCATATTAATAATGTACCAATACGACTACTTTAACACCACTGACATGATAAACAAATGACAAAAAAAACAAAAAAAAACAAAAAGGCTCATTAAAATTATTCTGGGAACTATAACAATATAGGCAATAATGGTTTGTGTTCCATAGGGCTAACCAAACATACTGTAAAACATAGGCATGACAGCCTCTGGGCTCATGCTTCATATGAGGATCTTATTTTAAGTTGGTTACTAAAATTTATGGCAGTGAGTTAAATTAGAATTAAACTCAATTAATAGTAGACGTACAGTGATTTAATTTTACTAAAAAGTAAATTCAAATCAAAGTTTACTTATACAGCGCTTTTTACAAAAGGTGTTGTCACAAAGCAGCTTTACAGAAAAAGAGTCCAAGCCCCCATGAGCAAGGCAACAGCGGCAAAGAAAAACTCCCTAAGAACAAGAGGAAGAAACCTTGAGAGGAACCAAGACTCAAAAGGGGAACCCATCCTCCTCTGGTTGACATCGAATATCAAAGCAATAACACAAGAGCAAAATGAGCAGAGGATAATTGAGGTCAGTCTCAGTCTACCAAAGGCAGGAGCCCTGTCAACCATCCTGTGGTCAGACCCAATGCCACCACTAGATGAGAGCAGAGAGCCACCTCTAGGCTATAAGAGACAGCCGGTCACACCTGTATTGGGCTCTATTTTAGAGTGGCTCTTTGTTTGTTCTAAGCTCTGTCATGAGTTTGCATGCCATGTGCACGTACCTGTTGATCAAGCTGGTATTTGGATAACTGCTTTCAAGTCCCTCAGAGTTTTCTCTTGGTCTCTCTAAGCCTTGCTTCTGAGTCACTTTTGACAACAGTGTAAGTTTAAAAAAATCCAAATGAATAAGTAAAATAAAACAATAAAGAAAAAATATTTATTTTATTCCTCCTTTTTCCTCTCCCTTTCTTGAGGCTTTGGCTTGGTTTAAGTTCTTTAGCCTATGCTAGCCCCACTTTGAGTTTTTGAGTGGTGTTGTAGTTCCATTGGTTGCACACTGGTCAATGATCCATGGTTCAATCCCAGCGTGGGGTCTATCTTGGTTTTCTGTCTTTGGAGTAGTTTTACTCTAGGTTTTTCCTTGGCACCTGGGCCAGCATTTTCTAAACTTTGTTTAGTTACACTATTCATTTTGTTTTTCACTGCCACCTGCCCTTGTGTGCTGCAATTGAGGTCCGCTTCTGCCCACAGCCAGTCGTTTCTGGTTCACACCTAAAGCTTTTCTACAAAAGGTTGCTATACCTCCACCCCGACCACTTAAACAAGGGCCATGTGCATAACTGTAGCCTGTTGGGGGGGTGGCTTCATTTAGAGCAAAGTATTCATCAGGTCTACTCCATGTTTCTGTAAGGCAAACAGCGTTAAGATCATGATCAGTAACAAGCTGATTTACAACATTTGCCTTAGATGTAAGAGATCTTATGTTAAGCAGTCATAGTTTTAGACCAAGGGTGCTTTCCTTGCAAATTGGTCTAACTGGTTTTCGATTAGTAGAACAAACTTTTCAAGCTGTTCTGAATTTTTTTTTTTATTCGGTAACAGACCATGATCAGTAAGAAGTTGATTTATAACAATTGCCTTAGATGTAAGAGATCTTATGTTAAGCAGTCATAGTTTTAGTTTAGTAGAACAAACTTTTCAAGCTGTTCTGAATTTTTTTTTATTCGGGAACAGACACAGTCTCAATTGGGTGGAACTTATGTGGTGTCTTAAGGCAGCTAGCAGACTGTCACTTTAGCCTGTCTGTCTGCTGCCTGGCCTTGGCCCTGGTTTGTCAGCAACTGACTGTCCTACACTGATGGCTACCTGAGAGACCACTCTCATACATTATTATACTCATAGAGAATAATGTAGTAACTATTGTTTCTTATGATAACTACTCATAAATTACTGATCAATTAAAAATTAATTGTTCAATAGCTGTTTCTTACAAGGCTCATGGTGAACTACTAACTGATATGAAGAATTGGTAACACTTTATTTGGATGGTCCACTGTAAATGCTTTGTAAATGCTCAGTCTGTCTTCAAGTAACATTTAACTAAATTTCCATTAAATACAACTAAACTTCAAGTTCATTGTGAAAGATTTTATTACATCTATCCATAACCCTAAACCTAACCCTAACACTAACCTCAAGGCAAAACCCACACCTACTCCTAACCCAAAATCTAACCATAATGTTGTTGATAATCAACTGAATATCACCAGAAAGTTTGTTAATTATTTAAGTATCTGTAGAGCATCTATAGGGGACCATAGTGTGACTCCTCTAAATCCACTGATACCTTAAATTCACTGCAACTTTAAATTTACTGATTACTTACATTTAAGGTGTCTACATTAGTGTCATGCTGGAGTCTGAATAAAACAGTCCTCTGCATCAGGGGTCTCACAGTAGCAGCCCAAAGGTCTGCCATGTGTCTGATTCAGTCATCACACAGCAGGTCATATGGTGAGTTTATTTAATTCAATAGAACACTAAAGTATTTAGTATTTCAAACTCTATACGTATTTATACAACAAGAACAAGAACAAAAACAACAACAATAATAATATTAATAATAATAACAACATCAACAACAGGAGTGGTAAGATCAAAACAAGATTTTTTCAGAATTTAAATAAATGGAAGAGAAAAACACAAAGATTTCTTATCATTCATTAGATATGATGTATATTAAAAAATATTCTATATTTATAACATTTTTTGCAAAATATGATATTAAATAATATATGGTCTGAAAATATTGTGAATTATTATATATATATATATATATATATATATATACATATATATAATACGTTTGATGGTAAATTATTCTCCATCCTTCTTCTCTGTACTTATTTAGAATCACTACCTAAAGTCTACTAAATATAAACCAAAGAGCATACATATATTTTTATTATATGAAACATTCTGATCTGCATAGTTAGGCCATCATGGAATAGTCAATTTATTTATTATTTAAAATAAAACATGTGGAGCAGGGGTCTAAAACTCAAATTACCTGTGGACCTCAGCTAACATACACAACAACACTAACTAAAATAAGAGGTATTTAAGACTACGTTATGATATAAATATTCTTTAAAACTTACTAAACTAATTCAAATAACTTACTAATTTGCTACAGGTCATCACTGCTGTAGTCGACAGCTGAACGATGAACTGAATGGTAATGATCTTTCCAAACAATACTAATAAATACAAATAAATAAAACATTATGATTTTCCTCACATTGAGGAAGCCCATTATTTACAGTTACCATCCAGTGCTTGCATCAGCCAACCCTAAACTGAATCAGGCATGCTGCTGATGGAATTAAATGAATCCATGCAATGGCTGGTGCTGCAGGTCAGGCACCCAACCTATGTTCTTAATTGTATTCCTCTATCCAACATATTAAAAACTTTATTGAAAACATGGCTGTCGATTATATTGGTAATTGAGTAATTTAATGATATTTCAGTTTTTTATGAACACTGAAATTGTAATAGCCATTACAATTATAACATTAAAATACATAAAAAGAGCGAGTCTGCTACCAAAGAAACGCTGACATTACTGTGCAGTTTAGAATCTGACCAATGCATTGGTTTACCCAAATCAACCGATATTTGCAGCCCATGGTTTTATTGGGGTCATGAGCTCTCAAAAATTGGGTGAAACCTTAGAAGAGTGTTTGCCCTTAAGCAGAGATGGAAGAAGTTGTATCAAAAGAATTGTGAAAGAGGTTGGTTCTGGAAGAAACAAAACAGAGGCCAATCTAAATAAAGAGGTTAAAAAAAGGTGGTGTAGGAGGCTGGCTCTCCATCAAGGCCTGATGGAGAGGAATAGGAGTCTGGTCCTGGTGGAGAGGTGTAGGAGGCTGATGCTGGTGGAGAGGTGTAGGAGGCTGATAATGATAAACTTGCCTCAAAGTCAAACTTTACAGGAAAAAATCATTTAACTAGGCTTGTGCCCAGGAACAGTTAACTGAGTTACCACAGCAACATAGTGACAATAAAAACTCTTCTATTCTTTTATTGATTTATTTCATGCAAACCATGGTGTAAAATAGTATGTGAACATGACTGAGCTGCACTGGTTAAGCTAAGGACAGCTGCATGCATGTCTGCAATACCTAATATATATATATATATATATATATATTAGATTATATATGTATTAGAGCATTCTATTGGTCCATGTAGAAAAATGATATTGAGGAATGTTGTTTCATTTCACTGTATACTTGTATATAGCTGAAATGACAATAAAACCTCTTGAGTTTGAGTTTGAAAGGAGAGAAGTGAATTTGAGTGAAGTGACTGACATACAAAACATCCTATATTGGGAACAGTTGAAAAGTTTCATTCCAAAGCGCATTTTTTTCCATTACTAAAAAATGTAGACATAACAATTTTTTTTTAAAAATAATAACAGATGTATAATGGGAAATGCATTTTTATTTTTCTAAAGGTGGTATATATTTTTCATAATAACAGTGGCGTATATTAAGACAATAGAGAATGGGCAACTATGTAATGGCGCGTTACATTCTGGGTAGTGGTCACCATATTTTAGGATACGTGTCTTTGTGTTTTAACAAACCAACAGAGAAAATCACAAATGGACTGGGCAAAGATCAAGCACAAGATTCCTTACCGGGAGAAGCTGAACAATGAAGCAAAGGAGCGCTATTTTGAGAAAATAAAGGAAATTAACGGACTTGATCCATACAAATGTAGAGTGGACGGATGATCTTAACGAGCTACCGTTAGTAACATTTGTGTTATCCTATCTTGTTTGTGGTGTGAGCACTTACACATGTCAATACTTGAAAATGACACTGCCATTTTACTTACTTGCACTTCAGGGTGGTTTGGTGTGAATTGCCGCATTCTAGAGAAACATGCCAAAGCAGAAATGTTCATGGATGTGGTGATCTGAACCAGATATCAGAAGAGTTCGACCTGAGTTTCACCGTTTTGCTTCCGAGAAAGCTGAAAAAACGCACTCAATTTGCGATATGTTTTCCACACCGGTCATGAGAATGATTATGGCAGTTGATAATGCAGCAAGCATTCACCATTTCGCCATGTTTAAAATGTAAGACAACATAAACACCACCGCAAGTGCACTTCACTAACTTTACTCGGTCTCTGCCATACTTAGCTACGTGTCCTAAAATCCCACAGTGACTTGCGTTGTTCACTTCGGCTGACTTCACGATTCTATTCTCTATTCACTGTTGTAATTAAATAAACTGCCTTTTTTGGTAAATAAACTAAATAAACACAACAGTTTACTTTTAAGTTGTAACAGTATGACATTGCAATATAATAGTATGATAATACTATTAATTGCATGAACAGAATGAAACCACTCCTCCTGGATCAGGGCCTTGGCCATGGTGTGTCAAGGGATCTTCAGAGCTAATTCATCTGGAGGAGTATGCTCCTGGTAGGGTCGCCCAGGGCGAACAGGTCTGGAGTGAAACCCAGACTAACATGATCCAAAATCCCCAATAAACATTGGACACAATATTTTGTGTACCATGCATGGGAGAGGGTTTCTGGGACCTACCCCTGGCACCAGGCCTGGGGGTAGTGTTCCTTGGCAAGCGCCTGGTTACCCAAAAAGGCAGCGTGGAAGGACCATGTGGGCCCACCACCTACAAGATTGTTGTCCGCGGTGCTGAAGCAGGTGGAGAGCTGAGGGCTTCGAACTGGTTGGTGGAGGTATTGTTCGGCAGAGACCATCTCTTTGCCCGGCCATGCTAGTATTCCCAGCCCTGCTCTAAGGAGTGCAGTTATTAATGAATGAAGGCAAAGATTAAATATTAAATAAAGGAAGACAACTTGAAAGATTGAAAACATGATTAAAAAGCTAAATGTAACAAACTGTGAATGAGCAAACACACAAACATGCAAACTGTTTAGTCGGAAATGGCGTCAACATTATCAGGAGCTTACAGTTGTTATAAACAAACTATTCTGTCACCACCAAGCATATACTTGGTGGTGACAGAACCATTTCTGTCTTGCTGTTAGTTTGGCCCTTTCATTCCCAGAAGGTGGTATACCTCCTGAATTGTGCCTTGAGTATTTCCTTTTTTTTTTTCATCAGCATCTATAAATAGTAACATCCGAATCAGACCCAACACCAAACATTTCCTAGACTAGCTACCAGATAGGAGAAAAAAAGAAAATAAACTGCTCTTACCTTGAAATTGGATTATGTTAACATAACACATTAAACTTTGGCCATTCACTGTGTCTAATGTATGATTTGGAATCTATGTGATCGATTAATAAAGATTAATAGACGCTAATGTTACTTACCAGTAGTATCAAGTTTTTGAGCCTCAATTGCCCTCAATTGCCCTAGTTCGGTTGTTCTGATTTGAAAATTGCTGACATGAACCATCATACAACTCTCTTCTTTCTTCCTATATATCAACCAAGTGATCCTCTCTTTCTACCATCCAAAACAATGCCATTATCAATGTCTTTAGCAGAAATTAGCTAAACAGTGGAATCAGGGAACAGGTCACTATAGTAACCAGGAAAGCATGAGCTGAGTTTCTGTGGATACACTGCTGTGTGTGCAAATCTCTGTTCTAAGTCATGGCTAACTGCCCAACTTTATCAAACATGGGCAACCACAAACTTTTCCTGTTTTTTATAGCACAAACTATGCTGTTTTTTATAGTGCTGTGCCCTATTAGCCCATTTATTGATACTTCAGTGGTGTTGCAGTAGAGCACTCGAAAGTCAGACTAAGAACTTTGCATTTTAACACAATTGCTATTTATTTAACTTTAACACTGTGTTTAATGTTTTCATAATCACTCACCATGCACTTTATTAGAAACATATAACTTAGTAATTACACTCACTGGTAATTTATGACATCCAACTGTCTTAGTATATAGGTGTACAATTACAGAATGGTGGCCCATCTGTTTTGATGCATAATTTTCTCAGATTCCCTGTACCCCACTCATCAATGGTCTGTTTCTCAAAACAGGACCACTGCTGTCCACATACACTTGCACTTAAAAAAAAATTGCTCAGATGCTCATACACCAAATTGCCAGTTTATTAGCTTCACCTGCATTAAGATCCACCTACAGTTGTATGGATAAGTTTGGACAACTGGCCAAATGACATCTTGCCAGTTGTTAAACATGGGGGTGGTCTATTATGCTTTGGGTTTGTGTGGCAGCCAGTGGCACAGGTAGATGGAAGAATGGATTCCACAATATCAGCAATTTCTAAAAGCACATGCGAAACAGGCAGTAAAGAAACTGAAGCTGAAAGAGGCTGGCTTGTACACGAAGACAATGATAGAAAACATATCTCAAAATCTACCATGAACTACTTCAAGAAACCCAAGCTTTAGCTTTTGGAATGGTCCTCACAGTCCCCTGACCTGAATATCATTGAAAATCTGTAGGTAGACCATAAACATGCAAGATGGCCCAAGAATATTGCAGGACTGGAAGCATTCTGCAAGGAATAGTGAGTGAAATTTCCTAAAACAAAAACCGGAAGGCTCCTTGCTGTTTTTCTAAACAAACAGAAAGTAATTGATGAAGTAAATATGCATTAACGTTTGCAGAACAAAATATTTCTTTTCACTTCAAAATTAACAAAATATGAAAATATTAGATACAGCTGCACCTTATAGGTCCACTAGGTGTATAATTACAGACTGTAGCCTTTTGCTGTCCACCATCATCGGTCAAAACTGACACAAGAGTGATGTTGACCAGATGTTATTTGCAGTGACAGTACATGGTCATGGTCTCTGGCAAAACAACCCTTCCCTTGTAGCTCTACCTTCCTGGATGTGTACAGTTAGACTGTAGACCTTCTGTTGATGCACAGTTTGCATTATCCATCTTTTAGCCCTTCACTATTGGTCAGTTTCTGACCACAGAGCTGATCTTGCCTGTTTACGTTTGGGTGGTGGACCACTCTCAAACTAGCAGCGACAGTGATGTGTAAAAATCCCAGCTACATCTTTGTGCTTGTACCAGTGCCACACACACTACCATATGTCTACCATATGAGTGTCATTGCTTAACTGAGAGTTGTCCACCACCCAAATAATATCTGGTCATCAGTCATCCTACGGTGCCTATGGCCTTTTAGTCCATGCAAATGGTTTCCATTTTTGCAAAAGCAAAATTGTCAAATCAGGATTTGTTTTTCATGGTATTTAGGTAGACACAGCTAAGCTAGCTCTCCCATTCTTTAGGACTTAAGGAGCTGAGCTGAGCTGACCTGAAGGCCTAATGATTAATTACGATTTTAACTTGCATTTGTGGATGCAGCAACAAATTGTTTTCACTGACAGTGGTTGTCAGATGTGTTCCTGAGCCCATGCAGTGATTTCCACTACAGAATCATGTCTATTTTAATGCAGTGCTGCCTGAGGGCCCAAAGATCATGGCCAGCAAATACTGTTTATTCTTTAATTGCCCACACAGTCTTTCACAGAGTGGTGAACCCCTCCTCTTCTTTACTTCTGAAAGGCTCTTTTTGTACCCAGTCATGTTGCTGACCTGTTGCCAATTAACCACCAGGTGTTTTTTTAACATTACACAACTTTATCAGCCTTTTGTTGCTCCCGTCCCAACTTTTTTGGAATGTGTTGTTGGCATCAAATTCAAAATGGGCATATATTTTTTCAAAAAACAATACATTTTTTCAGTTTCAACATTTGATATGTTGTATTTGTACTATTTTCAATGAAATATAGGGTTTAAATGATTTGCACATCATTGTATTTTGTTTTTATTTACATTTTGTGCAGTGTCCCAACTTTTTTGGACATGGGGTTGTATTATGTTTGTATTGCATTCTTAATAATTAGTTTAAAATTGCTTATGAAAAATATCTTTGGCTATGCCATTTTGTGTATAGCACTATTTATTTACAGTAGTAACTCACTAGGGTTAGTGAACTTTCTCCAGCAATGCCAGGTGTGATGTCTGCCGTAAGATTTGCTCTTTTTGCCTCATATTACTATTGCAGTCACATGGCAAGGTGTACTACATGTTAATCACCTGACTACATGATAATCAGGGGAAATTGTGTCATTTGCATCAGGATAATTCTAAATCCATCATGTTAGAGTTTTGCTGGGTGGTCTGATTTAGTAGACCCCAGCCCACCGGTCTGTAGGAGCATGTAAGGAATGATGATTGAACCACACTTTAATAGGTCTCTTGTCCCCACATGTTTTTCTAACTCATCTGGGTTCTATTACCACTATTAGAGAAAGTTTGTCTTGCTGCTGCTGTAAGACAGAAGGAGAGCAATAGAAGGAAGAGACTATGGAACAGAAGTAGAAAAGAGCATGAGAGGAAATTAATATCATCAATAAAATTGAGAAGATAATTATAATTATTATAATTATTATAAAAATAATGCATTTAAGAAACAGTATTTGGTTCTAGAGAGTCTTGAACAAAACCACAGTAAAACTTGCATCTCTGGTGTAAATGAATCCATTACAATGTAGCTGAGAATGACTGGAGGAACTATAGGGTTTTGATAAGCCTGTCAGAAATGTCCTCTTACACACAAGAGTGGAGAGATATGGGAGACTAGACAGAAAGACAACAAAAAATGGCTGAATATGGGTGATGATTCATAAAAGATGCAATGGGTAAAAGAAGAGACTGTGAGAGAAAGGAATGCCACGAAAGAGGACAAGGTGGGAAAAGAAAGAAGACCAGGAGCAAATAGATATTGAAAGACAGAGATAAAGACAAAATGAGAGGCACAGAGAAAGAGAGAGATTATTTTGCTTATAATAGTGGTGAATAAAGACATAAAATTATATGATAGTCTTGGACTGCTATGTTTGTGGGCTGGTAAGTTTGAACTAGGAATGTGTGTCTGACTGTGTGTGTGTGTGTGTGTCTAACAATTTGACTTCATAAAATGGTTACACAAATATGAACCAGTTTCTGCCACGTTCGACTGGAAATAAGCTGATTCCATAGAGCACTGCGACCTAATGAAGGCACTCAAGCTGACAACAGAAACGTGGGCATGAATGAAGTGCAAGATATTCCAGTCAGTTTCTCAACATATAACGCTAACGCTAGCATATTAGCATTAGCATTATAATTTAAGCTCTGGCTCAAACACAGATATTTGAATGTTTAAACAGACTTTCTGGTTATTTTCATATTAAATATTGGAGTTTTGCAATGAGTCCTGAATTAAAGATTTAATCCTAAATCCTGTTTTTGAAAGTTATTGGCCTGTGTATGTGTCAAAAATAGCCTCACCTTACAGCACATTGTGTGCACGTTTGTGTGCTTGTGTACATGTCTAAGAATAAGAACCTCATCCACAGACTCTTCAAGTCTAAATATATGACAAGAAATGCGAAGAAAACATAGCTATGTATTTTTAGATGCAGCACAGCCCAGGCATATTTATTTGATGCCAACAAACTTGATTTGATATATCTACTAAATCTTTCAAACCCTACAAATGATCAAATGAACTCTTACATACTCTTACATTTTGCATTAAGCTGTAGTGTTGGTCTGTTGTATAAATATGAATGTGTTTTGGTTTGGTCATGTGGGGTCTATACATGTTGCTAGTGTGTTCTAGGAATTGCATTAGCAGAAAGCCATGAAAGGACCCACTCATTCCTGCTCTTCCTCTGAGCCCTCTGTTGTCATGGCAACAGAAACATGGCATTTAAGAAATCAAACCTATGGTACTGCATCATGCATACATGCATCAAAACTGTGGCTGTAAATATGTAGCTTCCTCCAGTCCTTCCTGGCAGTTTGCAGTTTTTACTGCCCCAACTTGTGAACTCAGCTCAGCAAGTCATTACCAAGCTCTTTGTAAACTGAATATGGTTATGTTAAAACTGGGCAAAGTAAATTTTACTTTCTTATCTAGTATGACTGGATCAGACAAACACCGTCATGAACACAGTGATGGTTACAGTAATGTAACTGGGTCATTTACATTTTAGCTTTTTTTTGGAATTGCTAGTTCAGCTTTATAAATTTAAAATTAGAGCCCATCCTATCATTTATTTAATTTCCAGTAAAAATGACAGAAACTTCAACAACTAAGCATAATATATAATTTTTCCCAGACGTTTTTGGGTCCAGCCTTGACTTTATTACAGCTTTTTTTTACAGACTTGCTTTCAAGCTGTCTGCAGTTATATTTGTCCATGTTTTTAATAAGCACCTCCAAAGTTGGTTGCATTTTCTGCTTTTCATATTCCAAGTAATCCAATGATCCAATGATGTTGTTGTCTCGTAGTAGTAAGTATAAGTTGATAAGT
The DNA here is from genome assembly GCF_904425465.1 of Colossoma macropomum. Classification (NCBI taxonomy): domain Eukaryota; kingdom Metazoa; phylum Chordata; class Actinopteri; order Characiformes; family Serrasalmidae; genus Colossoma; species Colossoma macropomum. Next base: position 66,010 of record NW_023495849.1, on the reverse strand, counting down.
AAGACGTTTGATAAGATCTTCTCAGCAGTGTGCATGCATTTGTTATTTTTTGTAGAATTAATTTTTCCAGAAAGGTCCTTTTTGTACTTAGTAGCATTCCTGATGCTTTCAATCAAAAACAAATCGCCAACTCCAGATGTTGTTATATGTCCCCTTGCACTGATCTTCCATCATGCTTGACTGATAACTCTAGAGTCTTTCATTGTTTCTGTGGTATGCATACTGCTTTCTGCTACTTCTAAAGATCTCAACTGTGGAGAAACACCTGTGGACTGATTTTCTCTTATATCTAAAAAATGAAAGCTTTAACTATTGTTTATCTGATGGTGACCAGTTTTGGTGGCCTGTAGATAGCACTGTCGCTGTGGTTTGGTGCAGTGGGTAGCACTGTTGCCTCATAACAAGAAGGGCCTGAATTCAATTCGTCAGGGTCCTGTCTGTTTGCATTATGGTCTCTCCGTGTCTGCGTGGGCTTCCTCTGAGTGTTCCAGGTTTCCTCCCACAGTCCGAAGACATGCAGTCAGGTGAATTAGAGATACTAAATTGCCCCTAGGTGTGAGTGTTTATGTCTGTGCCCTGTGAAGGACTGGTGACCTGTCCAGGGTGTCTTTTGTCCAATGACTGCTGGGATAGGCTCCAGCGCTCCTGCGACCCAGTTTTAGAAACTTTGAATAATTTTATATTGATTTCCTCAGAAATAGTTTCTGTAGCCATTTTAAATTTGTATGGTGATATATGTTTGGGAAGCTGCTTGTGTGAATGTTAGCATCAAAGCAAACTGACAGTGTAAAACAAGCAATATATTAAAGATTTGATGTTGTTCTAGGCGAAAAGAAAGAAAATCTGTTTAAGACATGGGCCTATTTACAGGATAAAAAATAACCAATGCTAAAATTAAAACATTAAATATTTTCATCACGTAGGGATCGAAATCCCTGTCTATCAAGTGCAAAACTGCACTGTTGGCACACGTTCACAGTTTTACTGTAACTTGTTCTCAGTTTAATCCCGAAAGACCTAGGTTATATTAAAAGGAGCAACTGTCCTTTTTTTTTTACCAGCTTACGTCTGGCTGTGTGCCTGAATATATTCATCAATTTACATTCATTTAGACTCACACTTACACCCGTACACCCACACAAACTCATATTGGTCCCCCTCTGATTTTGTTTGTTTTGGCTAGAGTTGACATTTTTACATATGCTAGTGCTGCTAAAATTACGCCACAGTAAATGAATCCATGTACTGTATTTTAAATGCATTGTTCTCACACGATTAGAACCTAACTGATTTATGACTGTCAAAGCATAACATTTTTCTCTGTACATCGGAGTGCTAAAATGAAACTAAACTAAACTGTGATGAATGCTGATTACACATTACATGCATGTAGGCCAGCATAGGATGAATAATGTTGAGCATAGTGGTGTCAGATAAAAGGAGGATGAATACAGCATACAAGAAAATGACAATTGTTGTGTCAGGAGGGGACCAAGGAAATAGCCATATAATTCTACTGTCTTAATACAACAGTAGGTTCCCTTTTAGGGATAAAACAGTGCTCAACAATTCCATCTTCTCAAAGCACACCAGATAGCTGAAAGACACACATAGTGTAGAGACAATAATGTAACTATAATGTGCAAAAAAAAACTAACAAACAAAGAAATAAATAACTGAATCCCAAATTTGCAACATGGGAAACAGTCGTAATAACCATTACAGATAAACAAAACACCAGTACACTACATCACAAAAGAGGAACAAAGGTTGTTCAAAGTTAACAGACAGGGATAGATGAACTCTTAAAATCAACACAAAAAAACCTGCGTCACAAGCTTCATAGAAAGGGCTGCCATTCCAAAAGTGCTTGTATCTGAGGGTAGCTCACAAATATTCATTACCTGGTGTAAGGAGCACATAATCATCTTTCACCCTTTTTCTTACATCTGGATTTTTTACATTTGGAGAAAGCCAATGGCTGCCTGCAATCCATAACAGCAGCGGTCCTCAATTCCAGTCTTGGGGATTGTCTGCACTGAATTTGTTCCCTGTCTCAAGACACCTGATCCAGCTCATTGTTTATTTACCAAGCCCTTCATTACCTGGGTCAGGTGTGTTGGGCAGAGAAAACTTCAAACTGTGAATGGCAGAGGGTCCCCAAGCCTAAAGTTGAGAATCTGTGCATAATAGTATAGGCAGCCACCTCACAAGAGTTATTAAGATGTTAAGTACTTGTTAGGTAGGTATTAGGTATTAAACAACTTCTCCAAAGTACACTGTCACAGACAGAGGCACAGTATATTTCTCTTCCCTAAGGTTTAAGCAACCAAAGTAATCGAACACTGGGCCTGTGTTGGTTTCTTCTGGTGCATGCACTTGCATCAGACATACTTGATCCATACTCTCACCGGTGGTAAATATTTACTGCAGCCCCACTTACATTCACAATTCTGGGTAGCAAAATATAATTTTCAACTCCAAGACCACATACTCAACTGATGAGTGTGGTATGTGGTGTGAGAGAACGTGAAGAACTTGAACTGAAGTTCTGTACAACTTCTGCTTTTGCACTTACTCTAGTTCAAAAGGGGTGAGCTCTCTTCCTGCTGAAGACCCAAGATAAGAAGTGAATGAGCTTAATAGCAAACATAAAGAGTTTTAGAAGTTCCCTTTCAGTGTCTTGATAAAAGGCAGGGATTTCTACCAGAAGACACACTCCAGTTTACTACAAGAGTTTGCTGGAAGGCTCCAGTTCACTTCGATCAAAACTGATCAAGCAGCATGGTTGATGTTTATTCCACTGTAGAAAAAAAAGTGGGTGGATGAAAATGTAATGTATGTCAGTTATACGTCATTCTGCAGCTTCACTGGTTGTCAAATGCCATTGACTACTAGTGTTAGTGCTGTGGTAGTGGAACAACATGCTCTAATTTGTACTAGTTTGCTCATTTTCCCAGTCTGTTCCACAACCACCAAGTGAACGGAAAATTGCTTTAATTATTAAAGGACCCCCTCTGCCAAGACTGTCTATAGAATTGGCTGTAATTAACAACATGCTCTTTTTGATGTAAACAGTTTTATAAGGAGAAGAAAACTCCTGGGAACACGAGATTCAAGGTGTGAGGTAGGCACACATTTATGACTGTTCCATTAATAAAAATCCCCAGAAGCCTTTCCCAGAATGGTCCATAAGAAGTCTCTGTAAGACTTTTATGTAGACTGCCACTGAAATATTTATTTGCAGCATAATCAGTAAGCAGTCCTAAATCACTGATACAGTCTGCAGTGCTGAAAAACGTTATGTCTGTTTTCTTACACCACTCTCTCTGTTGTTTAAGGGGAAAAAAACACTGAAAATATTTTTCAGATATGTTCACAAACACACATGTAAAATGGATCACATTACATTTTGCTATGTTTGGCTCTGTGTATGATAGATAATAGAAATTTCTCTTTTGGAAGTTGTTATTATAATAATGGCTTATGTCAGTTACAGTCGAACAGTCAGGCCTATAGAGTCAGTCAGTAATTTGGAAGACACAACCCCTCAAGGGACAACAAAACCACATTCGCATTGTACATAAGGTGAAAGTAATTCATATTTTCTTTTGATTTTTTTAGCCATTTCAACTTAAATGTTCTGCAACACGTGCAAATATTAGGCCCCTCATTTATGATGTATTGCAAAACAATGGACAAATTTCAGTTTTGTGGAATGTGTTTTTTAGCTTGCCTGCAGCATACATAACATTTAGTCCATTAAGGGTATTTATGTTTTATATATTAATGTGTTTCTTTCCTGCTTGTTTATGAAGTTTATTTATGTGTAAACTTTTTTTTTTTTATGTGGAGTAATGCAAGCATACAGTAAATACAAAGCACAGTGACAAAGTTACGGTAGATACTTTTCTGCTGAATTTTGCTTCTGGAGCATCCTTTGAGGGTCTAACCAGAGTCACCACTAATGAGAAATAGAGCAAAACTAATTGCCTGTTTGAATTCAGCATGCTGAACTATGTATAAAACCAAATTCGTTTTCATGTGACAAAAAGTGTTTACTAGAGTTCATATTTTTATATCTTCAACATTATCTTTAGAAAGTGGTCATTATGACTCAATGTTCTGTTTATTACTTTTCAAAGACAAGATGTTTTTGAGGATTTTTCAACTATTACAATAATTTACAAAAGTCAGATCACATAGGTCAGGACCCTTATGCAAGCTATTTTTTTTCCTTGTAATTTTTCAATTTGATAGCAACAACTTAATGCTATTACATTTACACCGTTCAATTACATGAAAATATTTGTTGACCTAACTGTATCATGTTTCTAATACAATGGATAACTTAATGGTAACACAATTTGCATGTATTGTGAGGTGTTAAACACCTTCTAGGATAATATACCTTAGCATATGGTGGGACATTATGCCTGTAATAATAAGTTTTCTGTTTGGTAAAGAGTTGGCGGCAACATTTTTACCCCTACAAACATTTTGAGTGCCAGTTTTGTACTTCTTCATGCTTAGAAACCAGTATAAAAAAGGTTTTCAGATGGAAGGAGAGGAGCCTTCAGATTGGGATCATGTTCATTCCCTGAGGAGCTCCAAGGATAGGCACTAGAATGCTTGTTCATTATATTTGATTTGTACAGTCAGGTCTTGAATCTCTAATGAGCAGAGCAGAGATGAACTGACTGTCAGTGGAGCAGCAATGAAAAGTAAGGCAACACTTCCCCATTGACAGCTGCATGTAGGTCTGACGCATGCAGGCTCCAGGAATAGGAATGGTAAGGAAGGGCTGGAAAGGTAGCATCTTTAAAAATGGATTTCAGCTTTTTAAAGTTATGGAGCACATGTATTCTACTTTCTAAGCAATGGTAGATTTTTTGCTATAATGATGCACAAACTGGAAGGTATCCAACAAGTCATAGACTTTATTAGGGATCACAGCAACATAGAATGAATATGTACATCAAGATAATATTAAGCCTACCTCAAATATTCCTCGCAAAAAAATGTTCACAAATGGTTATGAATGATAGAACACATTTGAGACTATATCATTGGTATAATGCCAAAAACTCATAAGTCCATGGTTTTTATTTTTTATGTCACTGTAATACCCTGTATTTTGTGTAAACATTTAACAATTTAACATTTAACAAAACAATCTTTACATTCACTCATCCAGAAAAACTCTCCTTGATAAAGGCTCATGCCAAAACATGTTAAGAGATTTTTTTGTCCATAGCCATGCTATAATAAAGGCTTTTTAAATCTCTGAAGAGTGCCATGGATTTTCCTAATGATTGATTTTCTCAATGATTTTTTACTTCTGCTACAAAGTTACCATTTTGCATATTAAGTTTTGTTATGACAGCAACTAATCTGAACATACTTCTTAAAATAAATGAACAAGAAGTGGAGGCAAATATCTTTCCCAAGAAAAAATCTCGTTTCTGACTCTGTAGTAGGAGGGGACCAATGCATAACTCCCATGCCCTACTTTCCTCCCACCCACCCACCCCCCAGAGGAATGGTGAAGGTATAGAGGGCTCCTGCCATGCTTGGTCTGTCACGGAAAGCAGAAGCACAATGTAGACAACCAGTGGGGGAGGGTTAGCAGTGTATTTAAATGAGAATGCTGGACCGCATTTCCCTCTCTCACTGGCCCTCAGCCACCCTTCTCCTCTTCTGTCTTCCCCACTCCATCTTTTCTCCATCAGTGTCAAGCCCCTTCTCATCACTGGAGCTAAAGGTGTCATCAGCATCTTCCTCATCAGAATGCATTTGGATGTTCTGAGTAATGTGTTGGGCACTGAGTGATCTGTTCACAAGTTTTTGTCCTGGTGAGGATAAATAGGAGCCGCTCACTCTCACATAGTTCAAGGTGACAGTGGCGAAATGCTGCAGTCAGCAGAAGATTAACCAGTGCTGCAAGAAAGGCTTCCCTTAAATAACACATGGTGTATTGGAACTGTGTCAGTGCCTTTTGTTCTGCCTGAAGAGCTATGACTTGCTGCAGTCTGAGTATTTGACTTATCAGGGTGTCTGTATCTACAGAGGTAGACACAGGGTTATTGGTCATCTTATCTATGAATGCAATTGTGTTTTACACATGAATGGCATAGATCAATGAATTAGAAATATATATGGCATATTTTAATTAGCAAAAAAGCAATACTGTAGTAGAAATTACCAAAGCATGCATACTATATTTGTTAGAAGAGACTTTGTTTTTTTGTTAACCATTACCTTTATTGGATTGCTTTTCTATAGTATACATATTCACCAAAATGAAGACAGATACTGTCATTAACTTTCATGTCCTGTGTGTAAACTTGGTCTTTCCCCTCTGGACCCCACAGGCCCCAGAGCAGTCAATTATGGTGTGCCTGGAAGCTCCAGTCTGATTCCAGGTGCAGCAACAGTGTCCTTCTCGCAGATGCTGCCAAGATGCAATGTGACAATGAACTGTGAAAAACTGACACTTAAAAATCTGAATTATAACCCAGAGGAACATTGTGATAGTCAGTGGAACTGCTCCTTGTCACATCACCCAGGGGCATGACTGATATTTTTATAATTATACAAACTTCATACACATTTTATGAGTATCAATATAAAAACAAACTCAAGAATATATGGTAATACTAATGTTCATCTTGTTTTTGTAAAAGATTCAAAATTAAGTTATTCATTTTTTAATTAATCCAAAATACACTATATTGCCAAAAGTATTCACTCACCCATCCAAATCACTGAATTCAGGTGTTCCAGTCACTTCCATGGCCACAGGTGTATAAAACCATGCACCTAGGCATGCAGACTGCTTCTACAAACATTTGTGAAAGAATGGGTCGCTCTCAGGAGCTCACTGAATTCCAGCGTGGTACCGTGATAGGATGCCACCTGTGCAACAAGTCCAGTCGTGAAATTTCCTTGCTACTAAATATTCCACAGTCAACTGTGAGTGGTATTATAACAAAGTGGAAGTGATTGGGAATGACAGCAACTCAGCCATGAAGTGGTAGTCCATGTAAAATGAGAGAGCGGGGTCAGCGGATGCTGAGGCGCATAGTGCGCAGAGGTCGCCAACTTTCTGCAGTGTCAATTGCTACAGACCGCCAAACTTCATGTGGCCTTCAGATTAGCTCAAGAACAGTGCGTAGAGAGCTTCATGGAATGGGTTTCCATGGCCGAGCAGCTGCATCCAAGCCTTACATCACCAAGTGCAATGCAAAGCATCGAATTCAGTGGTTTAAAGCACACCGCCACTGGACTCTAGAGCACTGGAGACGTGTTCTCTGGATTGATGAATCACGCCTCTCCGTCTGGCAATCTGATGGATGAGGCTGGGTTTGGCGGGTGCCAGGAGAATGGTACTTGTCTGACTGCATTGTGCCAAGTATAAAGTTTGGTGGAGGGGGGATTATGGTGTGGGGTTGTTTTTCAGGAGTTGGACTCGGCCCCTTAGTTCCAGTGAAAGAAACTCTTAATGCTTCAGCAGACCAAGAGATTTTGGACAATTTCATGCTCCCAACTTTGTGAGATGGCCCCTTCCTGTTCCAACATGACTGCGCACCAGTGCACAAAGCAAGGCCCATAAAGACATGGATGAGCGGGTTTGGTGTGGAAGAGCTTGACTGGCCTGCAGTCCTGACCTCAACCCGATAGAACACCTTTAGGATGAATTAGAGCGGAGACTGTGAGCCAGGCCTTCTCGTCCAACATCAGTGTCTGACCTCACAAATGCGCTTCTGGAAGAATGGTCAAAAATTCCCATAAACACACTCCTAAACCTTGTGGAAAGCCTTCCCAGAAGAGTTCAAGCTGTTATAGCTGCAAAGGGTGGGCTGACCTCATATTAAACCCTATGGATTAAGAATGGGATGTCACTCAAGTTCATATGCGTGTGAAGGCAGATGAGCGAATACTTTTGGCGATATAGTGTATTTAGATCTTATCTTTTTTCTCTATCCACATTGATCATGTGATAAAATCATATGGCACAGAGAGCATTTTTTCAAATAAAGTCATCATAATCTCCAAAAGTGCTGCCCCTTATCTCCTTTCTGACAATGAGACAGTTTTCACTACCTGTCAGGCCTGTCTTAGTTCAAGCCTGCTATGTCAATCATTCTGCACCCTGGAGGCTTGAGACAAGGAGATTTGGGGAAGGAGGAGGGGGGTCAGCATGACACATGGTGCTTATCCCGTGGGAGCTTTCTGATGCCCCTTGACATAATGAGGCTGTCTGGGCTAAGCATATTGGGGTGGGTGGAGCATAGTGTATGCTTTTTTACATGACACAGTGAATGTTACAGCCATGTGTCATATACTAACGCACATACACACAAACACACATCCACAAGGGAGGGTGGGTAAATGGTGTGAAATCCTCCTAAGTGAATGGTGAACTAATCATTATTTATATTGAATGTATTTCTAAAAATTGCAGTTAGTTATTTCTGTTTTCAAAGCCTGTGTTTGAGTGTAAGGCTCACGAAACCAACAGTACATAGGCCTTAGGCATGAAACTCCTCATTATGGCTGTGGTGTGACAGTGTTTGTCTCTCGTGAACAAGTGACCTCTGTGACACCAGCCCACTCCTCACCCCTTCTGTTTCTCTCTCTCATGTCATTACATTCAGGACAAGAAAAGAACCATGACAAGTAACATTAAAACAACATGTGTAGAAGCACAGACACTACTCTTCATACAAATAGTCATGAAGCAAGATTTATGCCAGGCAAAATATCACCACTTTTAATAAGAAACAGCATTTACCAAAGTTATAGAAAACATGCAGGCATGAGAGGGTACACTGAATTATGTAATAACACCACTTATTTCTTCATGTAGTCTTAATGAACCTAAAAGTGCAATGCTATTACTTAGTCTAACAGTTTGTTTAATTAGAATATCAGGTTCCTCCTTTAAGTTATAAAATAATAGAACATAAATAACACTGTAGAAACAATTGAATGCTTTTACAGAACAAGGAACATCTATGTATTTTTTTGCCTCACAATTATTGCCTATTAATATTGAACCCCCTTCATATTGAATACAGTGGAGATCCACACTCTAAAAGACTGTATGTCTAACCAGATAGTCATTGCTTCAGGCAATGTAACATTAGCTATTTTCCATTCTTTTGTTTCTGAGAAGGAAATGTAGAGGTGTGCTTTTGGCCTGTGTAAGTGTAATTATATCATGTGCACCTCAAGGAATAGCAACCTTTTGTTTGTAAAGACCAGTCTGAGTTAGGCTACTTAGCTTAACAGCTTCACTGCCTGGGTCTGACATGAGTACAAATAAACCAAGGAGTACACAACACAACACAGAACAATGTGGGTTTTTAATGCAGTGTTGTATGTGGGATCTAAGGTCATGTGCATTCAGTTGCCTTTACTGATCCTTTTTTTGGCAAAGTGGCGATCTTCAACCCATCCTTGCTCATAAAGGACAAGACCTTACCTGGATGCTCCTCTTATATTCAATCATAGCCAATTATTTAAGATATGTTTTTCAACATTTCACAACATTCCCAGCCTTTAGTTGCCTCTGTCTCAACTTTTGTGTGTGTGTGTGTGTGTGTGTGTGTGTGTGTGTGTGTGTGTGTGTATGTATATATATATATATGTATATTAAATACGGGTCAAAGTGGAACTACAAGTCACTGCTTTCTGTTTTTATTTACATTTCACACACGGTGCCAAATTTCGGCTACTTTTCTTTCCCCTTCATATAACTAAACATAACAAAGAAGACATCTTTAAATTAAAATGAAAAATCGTTGATAAAATGAGTTTGACACCAAGAACTCAGACTTAAACTTGCTTGTGTGAGCACATCAGTGATCTTGCTTTTGAGACGCGAGGGCAGAAAAACATTGTGGCCAACGTAATGTCTCCACCCTTGAGCTTAAGCCTCGGTCAGAGGAGCAGTCACATTCAGGAATTTAACAACTACCTGCTCATTTGCCGATCGTAGTACCTGCCATTTCCACATATAGATAACACGGTTTCCGAAGAAGAACTGAGCCTGAAGTAGAGCAGATCCGTAAAGTCACAAAGCAGAAAGTGGGCGTGGCTGTGAATGTAGTGTCCGCCCCCAGGCTCAGCTGCTGTGTCTCCGTAATTCATCTCGGCGTGTGTCAAGCCTCAGAATTAATAGCGAAACGCGACAACTGAGCGATAGTGTTTTGGGGTTCTGGAGTTCATAAGTTGAAGCGTGAAAGCTCACCCGGTTTCTTAAGAGAGTAGCTTTCAGAGTTTTTTGTTGAAGTCCCACGCAAATTTTGGACACAAATTGAGCCTCGGTGGAGCCTTTCGGGGTGAAACACAACAGCGTACGGCGCGTTTTGAGGTAAGAGCTGCTCATAAGCACTGTATTGACCGTGTTGACTGAGATAGATGAAGATTTTCCGTCTGACTGATGACCGAACTTGTAGTGAGCATGTGCTGTGCTTCGTCTCTTGTAAACCAGGGGACGAGAGCTGACTAAGATATCAAAATAAACAAGAAAACAGATGTATTTATGCACTTACGTTGTGTTGTAGCTAACACAACGCAGGATAATTGCGCAAGGCTGCTTGCTCTTGCCGTAAGGATTGATCGCTTCGCTACCTTTTCCTGAATGGTAAAATAGTTTGAAACTGATCCTTTGACCTGATTGGATCAAAAATTGTCCTATTGTTTATTGTAGTGGGGTTAAAGAGGGTTGGCGTTGTGGTAGTGTGTTTAAACTGACTTGAGTGAGAGAACATAATGAATTCAACGTTTTGATAACAATAAATTAACATGGATTTACCGAACTTATATTTTTACAACAATTTAACACGGATTTCCGTTCACATTCGTTGTCCCAAATCTCTCGCTAGCATACTAAAACAATAAAACGATGGCACTGTATGAAAGACTGTGCTTAGAACTGCAGATAGTGCTTCTGTTGAGTCCGGTTGGAGATGAGGTGTAGAGAGAATCAGGTTTCCCATCCTGCATTATCCCAAACACAAATGGGTCTACAGGGTACCTGTACCCAATACTCAGTGCCAGCATACCTAAAGGGCTCTTCTCATGGGACGTTTGTCCTATATCAGCTGAATTATATGAGAAGCCAGGCAGAGTGAACAGCTTAAAGAAGAAAATATATACAAGGACCTATAGGCCATAGAAAGGGCCTTTATCTTATACTTAAGCTATTTGAGACGTCAGACAAGCATAAACGATGCTACTGATTTTTTGACCTGGCAGTCAAGTGTCTGTAGTTTTGCTGTGTGTGAGTACAATTTTTAAAATAATTTTTGAGGTTTTTTTTTAAATATTAAGATATCTTAATGTCTACATCAGTATATAAAACTACATAGAAACGAAATGTGCTTCTTTAATAAGCTAATCATGCAGTCTGCCAATGGCCTGTGATCTCAGGCTATTGTTACTCACATTGCTTTAACAACTATGTCCTTTTTGATAAAAAAATAGCTTCAGCTGCCCATTTGCTTAAGGAACTAAATTGTTCTGTAAGAGTTTTCTGCACTTGTCCTAAAGCAGGCACTTAGGACAAACCAAGTTTAATTTAGCTGTGCACTTCTCCATGACAATATTGGCACAGAGGGATCCATTAAACAGGCTTTTAGTGAGAGGTTTCTGAGTTTAGATAAATTGCTGATGTCAGAACCACTAAAAGTTCCCTTGCACAGGCCTTTGCACTGTGAAGTCAGTGTTAAAATCTCAGTTTCATAGTTTTCCTAATCCTAGATTTCATCATTAATGTTCAGTGCTGTTAGGATTCTAGAAGGTGGTATGTGCTTTTACATTAAGCTGGTTAGGTTAATTTGTTGTTTTAAAATAATTAAATGTGATAAGAAATATAAAAAAAAAGCAACCAGAGACACATATATTAAATAAATTAAAGATAAAAATTAAAGGCGTTCTCTTTAACAAGTAGTTTAGAACAAGAACTTTTCGTTCCATTAGTAAACTGTAGGACTTTGTGTGAATCCCTGTTAACAAATCATGAAAAACTGCTTTCATGACAGTCATGACTTCTCCTCAGTGGTCATTCTGCAATGTAATAGACATGGAAAATTGTGAACAACTAGAAGGTAAGGTTTTTTCAGTTGTTAAATTAAAGTGTTTGTGTTGACTAATGCAGGGTTTTATGTGGTTGATATTTTACATGTAGAAACATTGTAGATGTTTAGAGACTGCGAACTCTTTGAGCCACTGTTGCCATTTTTGGAATTCCTATAGTGATTCTTTGTCACCGGCTTTGTTATAGTCATCTTTGAAGTTATAGACTTCAAAGGTGGCATTCACTTAATGAACAATGTGATGTTTGTGGTTAGACCATTGTATAGTTTCACACATGAGTATGCCTCACTTTCACAGTGCCTGTCATTATTATGCTTGGTTTAATTTCAAACATGTTGGCCATGTCTTTTATAATCACTACATTGCTTTTGGTATCTTGTTTAAATTAACTAAAAGTGCAGTTTTGTTCAGGGTTCACTGCCAGCATGCTTCACTGCTCCATTGCTTGCTGTTTGTTTCCTGTCTGTGATCTATTGCAGAGGTTCCCAAAGTCAGTCATGGGGTCTCCATGTTCTACACATTTTTGTCCTTTTATCTGCTCTAACCCAGCTTATTAGAAGCTTTTTTGATTAGCTAATAGGTTGAAACAAGTGTGCTGGATGAGAGAAAGGACAAAAGGGCCCAGGACTGGGATAAGGAACCCCTGATCTGAGTGGTTGAATTCTCTGTTTGAAGTTCATGTACAAAGACAGGATTTGAATGTAATCCTAGTTGTCAATTTGAGACCCATTGCCCCAGAACACATGCAAAGTTTTCTGAATTCTTTAAATGATTGTGATATATGATATACTGATGTATATTGAATTTAAATATTTGCTATTGTTTTTCTTTCACTACCTACATTAATAATCTGTGATGAACCCAGGGACAAGTTGGCACAAGAGATCTGTTAGGTCCCTGTGAGGTCCCTCTGAATCATATCATGGACATCACTGATGCCCTACTTAACATCAATAGGCAGAGTGTATAAAATTCCATCCAATGTGAGAAAAAAACACTACACTATCACTCTTTGATATTTTCTGCTGCTGTTTGTTTGTTGTTGTCTTTTTTTTCAAGAAAACTGGGGATCTGAGGCAGATTTACTTCAGTAAACCGTTTTTTTTTTTCATTTTTTCTTTTAGATGTGTTGATCCTCAGTCCAGCTCACAGTGTGCACTCTCTCATCCACCCCCCAGCACTTATCTTAGATGACTGGAAAAGGCACTGCAGAAAAAAATGGAGGTCATCCCTCACCTCTTAGCACCACTAGCTTTCAGTCCACAGAGAGCCTGGAACTAAATAAGACTATCTGTCTGCTTCAAGAGGAAAATGCTTTTTTTTATCATTGTTGGAGGAGTTTCTATCTAATATATGTGACACTGAGTGCTTTGCCAATAATGGGTTTGGGGCCTTTTGTTTCAAAAAGATTTCATTGAAATTACATACATGTAGTAGGCAGAATGTCGGTGCATATAGAGACTTAGTATGGTATTGTTAGTTTGCGTTTTTGGACGCAGCTATTTAAATGTCCCTCCAAACAAAACACATGAACATGTGCTCACATAAAGGGGAGCCTGTTGGTCTACTGATTCAGGCAGCTACAAAATGTAAGATACAGAACCCAAATTTCACATCAGACAAGGGTTATGATAACTGATTGAACCACTTTATCAAGAGGGAACTGATTGTTGTGCATGTCCTCCAGTTTTTGTGCTTGTCGTTCCAGTATTATTGTGCTGTGTAGTTAACACAGAACAACATTACTTGTACTTGATATACTTGACAAGCTGGGCCCTATGTATGTCTTTACGTCAAGAGTAAACAGAAGGTGCAGGATGGATGAAAAATTAACATTATACTGAAGATATTATAACAATACTTGATAATTCACTTACTTTCTCAGAAGACCTGGCCTTCACCAGTCTTTGACTGAGTTCTGTTTCTATACTCTTTCAGTGCACTTATGAAATCCATTTGCTCCTGTGGGGCCAAAGCACAACTGATGTTACAGAATTTGCTTCTGCACATTGTGTGCAGTTACATATTTACACCAGAGAGGTCTCCAAATACCCAGTAGTTACATAGTGCAGCTTTAAATAAAGGTGGTAGAGAAAATAGGCCAGTTTAATGATCGATCTTTGTTCTTTGAATGCAGCTATTACAGTATAAGCCTAAAGTGGCTAAATTGGCTGATTAGCTGTTTTGCTTGTTAGCTGTCGATGCTTGGTAGCTTCCAGCTGACAACAGCCACTAATAAATAAACATTGCTCACCGCTGCGCTCCAAACATTATAGCACAAAGTCCAAAGTTAAAACTTTTGCTGTTTTCTTAAGACAGTATATTTCCTTCTTTTACATGTACTTGCCTCAACCCATCTGATAAACATCTAATTCACCTTCTGTTTGTGTTAACGTAAATATATTGTTAAAGCTATTGGAAATAATTGCTATCAGCTCAAATACGAACAGGTGATTATATAATAAGTGTGATGGGCCTAGGGAAAGGATGGTGTATGGAGACATATGTCATCACTGAACTGAATGGAAGTGAATTATCATGTAGTCCTACTTTTACTTTGTTATTTATACGTCACTGTAAAGTAAGAGTCCAATTGTACCTTATTATAAGTGAAGCTGCTAAGAGTGAAGCATGATTTTTAGTTGGTCTATCATTGTTCTGTAACTGTTTAGTAACTGTCTTTTGTGCATGAAAGCTTTATGCATACCTCCTGTTCTGTTGAGGATAAATCCAGTGTCAGACCATGTCATTAATATTTTCATAATATATGATATATTTTTAAAGTCTCATTGAAAACATGACAGTGTCTTCTGTTTTTGTCATCAAAAGAAAATGTCCTTCTGTTGCTGTTTTGAAAACACTGCGGCATAGCACTCACAAGACATCCTAGGTATTAACATTTAATGCTCTAGAAGTGAAATCTTTTGTGAAATGTGAACAGCTAATGTATGAGTCCCTGTTCTTACTTCTCTTAGCTTAGCTAACCACATTAGTGTTTCTCTAGCTAGTAATTGGATTTCCCCAGACAAGTGGTTAGGTCAGGCTCTTGAGCAGTGAGGGTGGCTTGCAATAAAACAGTGTATAAACACCTTATAACAGCTTTATTTTGGGTTAGCAGTCTCACAAAATGCTTAGCTGAGTGCTCTACTTTTAATGACGATGAGTGCAGGAAAGGTTTGCCATTTTTTTCAGGAATTTAAGCAACATATTCTTTCTCAAGGTGTACATTGTTCTTAGAAAATGGCTTCTCTAACAGCTTATTGATTCCAGAGTTTCAACAGGACACTGTCCTACAACAGTGTCTTATAACATGTGAGATGTGCATATAACAGTAAATGGCCATGCCCTCTGCATCCTGCAAATGTAAAAGATCGTGTCAAGCAGCTACATCCATTTTAGCATTCAAAAGTGCCAATGTGCTGTTTTTCTGAGCCTCTCCCTTTAACTAAATCAAACAAATGTTCACTCCTACTGACTCAGGCATGTTTCTTTATGAAATTGGACTCCTCTAGCTTCTGGTGTTTCTCTTTTTCTTTTGCTCCAGCAGCAGTTTAGACCCCAAATAGTTTCCTCTCTTCCCTCCCTCCTTCTCCTCCCCCTACTTGCTCTTTTGGTTTTGGCAACACATCTTTGCTATACTCTTGTGCATGAAACTGCAGTTGTGACTTTCTTTCCTGTATACAATCCTTTGGTAGAATAGTCTGTGTGAACTTGCTAGTGGACAGAGAACTGTTTTAGCTTTAACAAACTTATTTTTTCAACTGCTCTCTGACCTTGGTATTATAATGGTAGAATTTGTTTTATTTTTTTAAAGCTCATTTACATGCTTGTTTACAAAAGGTTAGGTAGTATTTTATAAAAAAATAGCACAATATCAGATATTTTCAGATACTAATACCAATACTGATTTGATACTTCTTTATCAGTAACAATGAAATGTTATTTAAAATTAGCTTTTAATTGGAGCACTTCACTTAAGATGAGCACCTAAAAGTAAGCTATCGTGCACAAACTGCTCAAACACTCCCCATTACCCCACAGCTAAAAGACGTCATAAAGTGTGAGGACGTGCTATATCAGGATAGATTTGTTTCAGGTTCATTCTTTTTTCCCTTTAACATCTGATTCATCATTTTCTGCTGATATTAGCCCAATACTGATACTTTTGGATTGGGGCCATCTCTATATTTTATTATTATAAACATGCCTACTTTGAACTTGTGGTTGACACAATTATCTAACATTGCTCCAACAAAGAAACACATTTTTGAAACTCATCACCAAACCAACACATTTTGGAAAGTCTTTTCTCTGTTTTGGGATCTGCAGGGAATGGCCTGATCTATCCTGTGAATATCATTGTTATAACACTGTACAACTGTCATTGTATCAATAAACCTACTGTGCATATACACACTACTGTGCAAAAAACAAAGACCACCCTTTATTAATTTGATTTGCAGTCAAAATGGACATTAAATACAAGTTATTAATTTTTCAAGAGATTTTTAGAAGGTTAGATATAAGATAAGCTTTTTGCATAAGGAAGGGGAAAGTCAAAAATAAGGGGGTTTCCAGAACTGGAGTTTCCAGAAATGGAATTTAAAAAATTATTAAAAATATAGAGAAATGAGACTAACAATGATGTGAGACCTAGTAGACAACCAAAACTGTCTCCATCAGATCAGGATTTGTAGCTATAAAAAGTTGTTACTGAGAAAAGGAAATTGACAAAAAAGAAGAAACTGCAAGTCAAACAGAGAAGCTGCTGGTGTTCTGAGAACAATGGACTGACCATCCCAGAGCCCAGACCCCAACAATATTTGAAAGTGTTTGATTTGTGAGAAGCAGAAAATGCAACTAAGTTCAAAGACTGAACTTTGGATTTCTTTGATATTATTGATATTTGATTTTTTTAAAAATTACATTTAGTTGGTAAACTCTGTAATTTTCTGTTCAATACATTTTGTTTTTTTCCTGATGCTGACATTTATTTGTGTTTACATGTATGCCTACATTTTTTTGCCATTCATATTTTTATTCTATTCCAATTGTGCATCCTGGAACACTGTTTTGTCTCATCCCTTTTTGACGTGTGACATGAAATATGTTATTGGTCTGGCACAGTGGATTGAGCTCCAATGAACAGTGCAATAAAAATAACAAATAGATTGGTTTGCAAAGTGTGTTGCAAAGTATATTTTGCTGCAGAAATTCACTCTCTCATAGATTGCAGAACCACAGGGCTGTTGTGGTCATTTTTGACCAAATATTAAGTGTGTTGTAGATCAGTAAGTAATTACAGTACTTTGAAGCATTAAAAATTTAAAATGGTCAAGCCAGCTTTAGGCTAGAGCACTTCTGTCAATAATGTCCTATCATATAAAGTACTCCGGCCCATGTTGTTTTGCCCTGAAAATGGCTTAAGTGCTTAAACTAAGGAATAGCATCAATGTTCAGCTCTATTTTTCTCGACTGGAGAGAAGAAAAGGTTTTAAGACACCGTGAGTGGATGTAACACCATTCTGGATGTTTATGTTTAGTACTTAAATTTGTGCCCTATTAACTCTGTTTTCTGGATGCTTTGCTGAGTATGGAGTACCTCTGACTTCTGTGATGTCTCATTGCTTCCTTGGCCAGAAGGAGAAATGCAAAGAAAGGATTTTATGGGAGCTTGCTGTGGAAAAAATGCCTGGCTTTTTCCCCACCTAACTCCGCCCCATTTCTTCTGAGCACTAGTAAAAAAGAAGGATATCTAATTCAGGATGTCTCAAGTCCTCCTTTGTAGGTGCAATCAGATTTGCATCCATGTCCTCAACTACAATAATGTTTATGTAAATCTAATTACCATCTGATGTCTTTGAGGGACTTTCTGAAGGTATTGGGAGCAACAAGAAATAATGTTACCCATCTTGTGCGTATTGTGTAGCAGCTGAATGATTTCAGTATGGTTTTAATGGGCAGCACTTGAATGAAACCTGCACATTTATGAGGAGGTCCCACTGTTGACCATCTTCCTGATGAGGAAATGATCCAGCTGCAAGGCTCCTGACACTTGTAACCCAGCATGATGTCCACACACAATGCGGAGCTGCCTGTGAAATCAGACCCAGTCAAGTCTCCAGTTATGTCAAGGTCCATATGAATCAAATCCAGAACTCCAGCTTTTTCTGCAAAGCTTAGGCTCTTGTATGGGCCATTCTCAATTAATCAGGTCAAGGCACTGTTATGATTTAGCTCATTTGAAGGCTTGTGACTGTAGACACATTTTACATTGATACTTTTTAAAGTGTACTTGAGTAATTTAACTTTGAGAATAACCAAAAATCAGAAGCCTAATTTATACACATGAAATAAGCCGCTCAGGGCGGAATTTCCACAAAGCTTTCAGGGGAAAAAAATCATGGTCATTGGTAGGGCAATTGCTCAAATATTCATTATGCTGCTGTATGACTTCCCAGAAGACAGCCCCAAGAGTCTTTTATTTATACAAAATATATCAAAACAGTTAGAGATATTGACCAACATCAGATGGGTTTTGAACTAATCCACCTACCGTAATAGCAGTAGAGGCATTAAGTATGTTTCATAAAAAAAATTGGCAGAGCAGAAAATGGATTATATCCTGTCAGTTTGGGCATGATTTGTGTATATACATCTGAGACTTACTTTGAATTCTTACATGCATTAGACATTTTGGCACTTTGAACATCACAGACTGCTGTATAGTGTTTACCATGGATTTAATGGTGGCCTGAAATTGACTACAGATGTTGGCTTCAAGTATGCTTAACAGGGTGGTTAGACTACAGGGTAAATTTGTTCCAAGGAAGGAAAATAATAGGGAAAAACTGTCATTTTTGCTTCGTAAGAGCCAATTGTGCTCAAATGTCATGTGATAGAAACAGGGCTAACATTTATGTTGAGCACACTCTGGGGTTTAGCTGAATGTTTGGCATTTGAATTATGAGACAGAGAGAAAGTAACTCTTCACTGACTGGCATGATATTACTTGTGTTTAACTGGTGACAAAATGAATTAATATAAAATAAAAGTAAAATAAAGGTAGCAGAAATGCTTTTTAATTGTGTTGTCCTTAACAACTTCATATAGTCTTTCAAACCATCAGCTTTATTGGACGTAATCACTCAGGTTTGGAGGCAAAAGGAAAAGCTACAACTAGTCAGACCAGCTACCTGCTTACCTGCTAGTTTCTTTCCTGTTCCTAAGGCTTTGGCTTCCCATTCATTTGTTTTGTGTTTCAGAGCTGGCCAGGTGGATCGCTCTTAGGAAGAATACGG
This sequence comes from Colossoma macropomum, assembly GCF_904425465.1. Taxonomy (NCBI): domain Eukaryota; kingdom Metazoa; phylum Chordata; class Actinopteri; order Characiformes; family Serrasalmidae; genus Colossoma; species Colossoma macropomum. Next base: position 46,601 of record NW_023495849.1, on the reverse strand, counting down.
AAACACTTTCAGGCATTGGACTGCATTACCTGCACTTGTTTTATTTTGGTGTGAAGCTTGAGAGTCTCCTTAAGGTCCTGTTGTTAAGGGCTGTTTGGTGATCATTTAGCAAGATTAAAGAATCAGATGGTAGGCATTATACCTGGGTTGAATTCATTCATGGCATTCATGACTGTTCTTCTCAAAGTTAAGTCTCTCCTTAGGTTGTCCTTTTATTGAGCTGTGTGGCTTATGAATAAGCAACATTGTCCAACATCTCGATTGGCTAAAGTACCGTATCGGTGTAGTCTTTCAGGGGTGTGTTTTTTGGTTAGTTTTAGGATAAGTATATTTACGGCAGCATTCAAAATGTGATAACTACGCTATTATAAACAATTATACATATTTATATTATCATTAATATTTAAACAATCATTTATGGTTGCATTTATGATAGAAACATCATGATCACTTATTTGGTGTTCCTGACTTTGCGTCTAAAAGGATTAAATACTAATTTGATGGAAATGTGAATTGTTTCCATCAGTCTTTGTGAAATGTAACTGTATGAAATATAAATGTAACCATTTAATGTAACAAACTATTAACAGAAAACTTCTAAGGAGTTACCCCCCCCACCACCACCACCAAGTTTGATCATTTTTGGTCACTGCATGTATCGTTCCACCGATTTTAACAATTGTGTACCCTTTCAGTCGTGTTTCATAATGTTTTACATTTTTTATTTATGCCTAAACTTTTAAGGTTGGCTCTTTTATTGGGTCAAATCCAAAGTATTTGTAAAGCATTGCATAGGTATCTAGATATGTTCACATAGCCAGATAGAACTGTCACAACTGAAGGAACTAAACCAAACATTTGTTCATGCAGTGGGCATGTTCCCTGTAAATGAGTTTTTAGTCAATTTTATGGCCTTAAATATAATGTTTAGCCTGCTGGGTTCAGTCCCTGCAGAGAAGCAGATTTGTAACTTTAACATGGTCTTTATTGCAGAAACACACATTGCAATAATGGTAAAAATATGATTTATCGTGTAGCCCTAATATAAAAGTAGGTAAATGAAATTTGCTCTTTCCTGCTCTACCGTAGATATTAATTAGACGTTAGACTAATTATTAGGCTAATTTTAAAACGTTAAAATGGCGGAAGACTGTTGGTTGCTAAAGTGTTGGTTAAATGTTGCTAGGCGGTTACTGTGGTGTCCAAGGTAGTTGGTGAGGTGTTGCTAGGTGGTTGATATCCTGTCCCAGGTTGTTGCTAAAGTGTTGCTAGGTGGTTGCTATGCTATTAAATACACTGGTACCTTAAATCCACTGCTTCCTTAAATTCGCTGCTACCTTAAATCATCTGGTACCTTAAATCTATTGCTACTTTAAATCCAATGGTATCTTAAATCCTCTTAAAGCTTAAATCCACTGCTAGCTCAAATATAACGCTACCTTAAATCTATCTCTACATTAAATCCATTGCTACTTACATCCACTAGCACCTTAAATCTCCTACTACTTATCCATTGATCCACTGGTACATTCAATCTATTGCTACCTTAAATCCACTGCCACCTTAAATCTTTAGCTACCCAAAATTAATGCCTAACTTAAACCCACCGCTTCCTTAAATCCAGTGCTTCCTTAACAATACTTAAACCTTAAGTCCACTGCTACCTTAAATCTCCTGCAACCTTAAATCTATTTCTACCTTAAATCCATTCTTACCTTCAATTTAGTGCCACCTTAAATCCACTGATAGCTTCACTTCATTGGTACCCTAAATCCACTGTTCCCTTAAATCTCCTGCTTCCTTAAATCTACTACTACCTTAAATCCACTGCCACGTTTAATCCACTGGTACTCTAAATCTTCTGATACTTTAAAATCTGTTTCTGCCTTAAATCCACTGCCACCCTAAACCTCCTGCAACCCTAAATGAATGGCTACCTTAAATTTACCGCTCACTTAAATTCAGTGCCTCCTTAATTCCACTACTACCTGAAATCTACTTCCACCTTAAAATCACTGATACCTTAAAACCACTGCCACCTTTAACCTCCTGTTACCTTAAATTATTTGCTACCTTAATTCTACTACTCCTTTAAATCTAATGCCTTGTTAATTCCACTGCTACCTTAAATTCACTGCCATCTAAAATGAACTGATACTTCAATGCCACCTTAAATTTGCTGATACCTTAAATCAACTGCCACTATAAATTCACTGCCACCTTAAATCTGCTGATACCTTAAATCCACTGCCACCTTAAATTCCTTACCAACTTAAACTTATTCCTCAAATCCACCACCACCTTAAATTCAATGCCACCGTGAATTTACTGATACCTGAATCTACTGCGGTCTTAAATATACTACCACTCTATATTAACTGATACCTTAAATTCACTGCCATCATTAATTTACTGAAACCTTAAATCCACTACCACCCTAAATTGACTGAAAATCACTACCACCTTAAATTTCCTCATACCTTAAATTTACTGCCACATTAAATTCGCTGCCATCTTAAATTTACTGATGCCTAAAATCTACTGATTCCTTAAATCCACTGCCACCTAAAATTTACTTATACCCTAAATCTACTGCCACCTTCAATTCAGTGGCACCTTAAATTCACAAAAGCCACTGCCACCTTAAATTCACTTCCAACTTAAATCCACTGCCCCCTTAAATTTACTGATACCTTAAATCAATTGGTACCTTAAATAGACTGCTACATAATGGCTACCTTTTTGTTCTGATTTACTACTATTATTTTTACTGTTATTACTGTGCTTTAGGCTGTAAGCAAGAGTCTATGTGTACTGTGTATGAGTGTCTGTGTGAGAGATGTGCATTGTGACATCATTTCTGGTAGTTAGATTGAATGTTCTGAACATCCCAGCATTCATTTTCATAGGAAAAATTTTGTCTTTGAACAATAATTTTTAAGAAAACCATACATCAGATTGGTTCAAAAAGCACAAATGCACTATTTCCGTATATGAGGAATGTTGGTGCAAAATTTAGTGCTTGAACGTCAAAAACTGTGGACTGTAAGAAGTTCATAAGATTTGAGCATATAATAATAATGATGATGATGATGATAATGATAATGATAATAATAGGAAGAGGAAGATAAGGAAGAACAGTAAGTTGGCATTTTCAAGCCAACTTCACAGTAATAATAAGATTACAAAGAACATAAAGTTAAATTTTCCAAGCCTACTTAACTAGCCTTGTGAGTTGTAACTAAATTGTACCCATAATGAATATTAATAGAACCTTGGGTAGATATATCAATTTACTTCACTTTAATCATAGTGTCACTTTAAACATAGCGACAAAATACATGCACCATATATGCACCATGAATACATCGTTATGGGTGATGCTATTTATGTCACTAGATTGCATTACCAAGCGAGTCCAAAATGAAGTTCCTATGGAGTTCTTGTGCAAAATCGTAGTTTGTAAATGCTTAATCATTTTTATACAGATAAATTCACTCGTTTTGTCAACACAGAACGATGTTAAAATCATTAGTATTGTTTTGACCTGCGTGCCACTGGGTTCAGCCTCAGAGAGTAAACTTTGCTAGCTAACATCTCTGAAGAACAATAGGCTGTTTTCAAACCCAGTCAATTTTCAGGGAAGCAAGGTAGTGCTCTATTAATGGAGATAGTTATGGTCTATGTGTATTACGATCATAGCAGTAGTAATACATTTTAGTGCTTTTTTTGTGATTGGTTAAATTCACATTTGTAAACCAATCAGGTCAATGATGCTTGGCCAAAAATATGCTCCGCACCATGGAGTTTGTCCTCTCTATTAGACACTCCTACCTTGTCAGTCTACCTTGTAGATGTGAAGTCAGAGACGATAGCTCATCTGCTGCTGCACAGTTTGTGTTGGTCATTCTCTAGTCCTTCATCAGTGGTCACAAGACGCTGCCCACAGGACACTGTTGGCTGGATATTTTTGGTTGGTGGATCATTCTCAGTCCAGCAGTGACACTGAGGTGTTTAAAAACTCCAGCAACACTGCTGTGTCTGATCCACTCAGACCAGCGCAACACACACTAACACCACCACCACATCAGTGTTACTGCAGTGCTGAGAATGATCCACCACCCAAATAGTGCCTGCTCTGTGAGGGTCCATGGGGGTCCTGACCACTGAAGAACAAGGTAAAAGGGGGCTAACAAAGTATGTAGAGAAACAGATGGACTACAGTCTGTAATTGTAGAACTACAAAGTGCACCTATATATAGTAAGTGGAGCTGATAAAATGGACAATGAGCGTAGAAACAAGGATCATAATGGTCATAATGTTATGCCTGATCGGTGTAATATATAACCCAGACTCATCTGATGGATGAATGAGTCTGGGTTTGGCGAATGCCAGGAGAACGTTACCTGCCTGACTGCTTTGCGCCAGCTGTAAAGTTTGGTGGAGGAGGGATAATGCTATGGGGTTGTTTTTCAGGGGTTTGCCTAGGCCCCTTAGTTCCAGTGAGGGGAAATCCTAATGCTTCAGCATACCAAGACAATTCTATGCTTCCAACTTTGTGGGAACAGTTTGAGGAAGGTCCTTTTCTGTTCTAGCATGACCCCAGTGCACAAAGCAAGGTTCATAAAGGCATGGTAGGGTGAGTTTGGTGTGGAAGAATTTGACTGGCCTGCACAGAGCCCTGACCTTAACCCCATCAAACATCTTTGGGATAAACTAGAATAGAGATTGCAAGATAGGCCCTCTCATCCAACATCAGTGTCTGACTTCACAACTGCTCCTCTGGATGAATGGGCAAAAATTCCCACAGACACACTCCGAAATCTTATAGATAGCTTCCCAGTAGGGCGGAAGCTGTTATAGCTGCAAAGGAAGGACCAACTCCATAATAATGCCTATGGATTTAGAATGGGATGTTATAAACGCTCCTGTAGGCGAAATGTGTAAGTGCCCCAATATTTCTGTCCATATAATGTAGCATAGCTAGCTAATGCACTTCATGTGAAATCAGCTAGATTTGAATTATTTGACTGTGAAGGTACATTGCACTCATTTACCCTAACAACTACTTAATTCTACATAGGTTACTCAGTATGGTAAAGGACTCTGTATTGGTGGGTACTAAAAAATATGCACACATACTTGTACATGGCCTAAAAAAGATATCAAGATATCAATCAACATACTTATGTACAGATTCAGTTATGCACAAAGTAAATTCAGTACAATTTAATAATGTTTATCTGAATTTAATAATGTGTCCTAAATACATGTACATTAACTGCTCTATTATTTGATTTTTCTTTATTTTCTACTCCATATAATCACTGGGTCTTACCTAGCCACCCCATTGTAAAAATTCTGGCTACACCCAATAATTGGCTTATTATTAAGTCTTTTAGGTGAATTATGTGTCCTGTATTAAACAGTTCCAGTTCTGGACAGTTGTTTAGGTCAAGTTAATACATAAAGTGGATGATCTGATGTTTATAGTTCAAATTTTGGCTAAAATACTTTCTTATAGGTTCTAATATCTTTTTTTACTTGTTTTTTTTTTGCTCTGATTGCTTTGCCCTTTATGAAGGGTATCTCCACTTACTTCAGCATGGTAGCCTTACAAAATAGGAGAAATTGCACTATTACTATAATAACTTCTTAAATTTGCATGTCAGAAGAAAATGGAATTTTGCAACTTGCTGGTAATCTCATAAAAAAACTGTACAGAACTGTAAGAAAAACTTGTAAAAAACTCATTCAGTGTGTCAAAGCATAAAAACTATAACATCTATCAAACTCAACATAAAAAACTCATTGTCAACATAGCTGATAATGAATGCTTTACAGAGGGAATAAAGTCTGCTGTGTTTGTTCAACCCTTTCTAAGGAAGAGTGCTGACTTTAATTGAGTCTCATTAGCCTAGTGATTTTAGCCTCTTACCTGTAACTGTGAATTCCCCTCTCCTGCTACTTTGAGCCTCCACTTGGTCCAGTCTGACATTTCTGTCTCCCGCTTAATCACTTAGCTTCAAAGCCCTGTTTTGATGCCTCTACATCCCCTCTTTCAGGAGACAGGCAACACCCTCCCAATCCTAGCACAAAGCCTGAGAAAAGCTGTGGTCGTAAAACTGCACAAAACAGTCTAAAAACAGCTGCTATTGAGAAACTGCCTTCAACAGTTGGTAATAGTGGTGTAACGATTCTCCATGGTTTGGTTCAGACTTCAATTTTTGAGGCACGGTTTGGTTCATACCTTGTTTTTTGTTTGTTTGTTTCTTTGTTTGTTTTTAATTTTTGAGGAGGGTGAATAAGAAAAAACTGAGAAATCAATTCTGGGTTTTATTAAATCACCAACAATTTGAAACACTAAAGATAAGAACACTCAAGAACATGGTAGATTAACTAAACTTCACATAAAAAAACTACGTGAACAGAAATAAATAAATAAATAAATATAATAATAATTTTGTGATTTACAGGACTTATAATTAGTAGTGGGCAGTATGGGCAAACATTAATTAATTTTGGATGCTTAATTAAACCTTTCTTGTAGATTAACAAAGACATATTATTCTGGTTATCTAATCACTTTCAATAAGAACCATATTTAATGACTAAATGTAGGTAAATGTAAATTCTTTTTATTGGGTGAAACAGTAAAAACAGAAAGTGAACAACAAATTGACAGATGTCACTATTGCTTGCTAACCCTTACGAGATAAAGGTGAGTGTATGTAAAGCCCACTTAATAGTTTAAAACAAATTTCAACTGGTATATCGCCCACTACTACTTATATAGTTAAGTGCGAAAAACGAGTTTTGTTACATTAGTAATGTAAAGAGAGCTTAACAGGCTGCACCAGAAGGTTGGGGTTTTGGGCAGGTGGGGGCAGGATATGAGACCGTGGACGTTTGTATCATGGTTTCGGTCTTGGTTTCTGAATCATTACACACCTGGTTAGTAGTCGAGACATGCAGGGACACTACAGCAACCAGAAAAATGGTGCATTTTTTTCCACATTTAGAGGTTTTACTCGTGTTTTTTGAGTTGTCACATTTCATGCTTGTCCCACAAAATTGGGCTATTTGAAAATGCGTTCATGGATGCATATTATATATATTATATATAGTCTCATGTTTTGTTTTAAGAGTACAACGGCCATTGCAAGTGTTTGATACTTTGATTGCAGTAGAAAATGAAAACAAATCATCATATGAATGTACAGTGATCCTAGTGTTAAATAGCTGGCAACATTGAGGCACTGTCACTGTATGAATTTGAACACAATGTAATTACAGCAGTTTAACAAAAACTAAATAAAGTAATACTTTATTTAGTTTTTGATAAAAATTGAAGTATATTCCCCCACAATTCTGATCTTACCCCTGCCCGAGTGTAAGTTTTTATATTTAAACATTAGACCTCATCTGGTATGAGCTCCTTCAGTTATAAGATCATGATGAATTATTCTCTGTTTCAGGTACAGGCTTATCTGTTACTTCCTTCTTCAGTGATAAACATCCTGTGGGACATACCATCATTGTTCTTGTATCCTGGCTTAAAGGCCAGAGGTAGAGATGCGCAGTCAAAAAAAACAGAAATAATGTGAGGCAAAGTTACTTTTCAGGAAGTGTGCAAGGCCAAATCATGGAAAGGATGTCCTTTATTGCCAGTTGTCTAAAGACTTAACTTTGCTGTATAGGTAGTTAAGTCTTTATAGGGCTTTTCACTGGGGCAGAAACAGGGGCTTTAGATGTTTTTCAGTTAAGCACAGCATTGTGTTTCTAGAGAAATGCATCCAAATGTAGAACTCTGTGATCAGTTAAAAAAATCTTTTAACTGGGCAACATATAATCCCTGTGCACTGTGATCAGTGCTAAATGTCATTGATTTGGTAGTAGCAAAGTGTTTAAAGGCAGTCTGAAAGTTTGTTTTCAATGATCCCTAGTTGACCAAGCTTCATTTTCTGTCTGTCATTAGACTCAAATGTTCTTACATATTGTGTTCTATATTACTATGTACCCCCTTTACAAGTAAGATAAAGATTTATTCAGTGCTTTGCTCTTTCAGTAGGTTACCATGGAAATCGAACAATAACAGCAACCTCACTTCAAACGTGCTCTGTCAGTCAAAGGGTCTTGAATCTAGGTGTCTTTGTTTATAGCTATAATGTTCATTTACAGTCATGTACCTGGGGTGGCGAAATACTGAGTGAAGACAGAATCATGTGCCATTGTCAGGTCACTGTGTTTCTGCATTAGGACCACTAAATGTGGTACCCTGTGTTATTCGTGCACAGACCATAAAGCATTTTGTGAGCTCCTGCACAAGGTGGCTGGGCGACACTTGTGGTGAAGTAACACAAGCAACAAAAGAGCTGAAAGTGTTGAGCCTCATTAGCCAGACAGTTGGAAACCTACGCTGACAGCAAGAGTCTGCTGCAGGTAATTAGTCAAAAATGCTGGTGGCAATATATTATACATAAGTCCAGATGCTAATTCAGGTTAACATGAGAGAAAACATAGAATTCAGTATCCAGCAATAAAGGGTAATTAACCAATCAAGGAAGAAAGCAGAGCCTAACATCAAGGGGCATGCATGAATATTTCAGCTGCTTCCAGCAGTGTCCCAGTACGGTTCTATTAAAGCTTGCACCTCACTCGTTCTGTCCATTAATTTTGTCTGTTTGTTAATATTTTCTATCTGCAAGACATTTTAAACTACTGAGCTCTGTATATAGTTGTTGTGTATATGAATATGTATTATTTATATGTGTGTTTGTGTTTTTTTTTTTTTAAGTGCAAATTTTTCTCTGTTTCTGTTTACAGCTAATGAGAACGACGGAATATAGAGAGCGACGAATCTTGTACATATATCTTGAGCTGCAACTGAGGACTAATGGTATGTGTTTTGGATCTTATTTGGATTTTTGGATGTTATTTCTATAATGACCCAAATTGCTTGCTGTTCTTTCAAGGACATTTAACAAATTTTCAGGTTTAAAAGTACAAACCAAAGGAAAGATCAAAGAGGATAATACCAATTTTTTAGAGTCATCTAAGCTCCATAGAGATCTAATTTGGTACAAATACAAACAGTGCTAACTTAAGTATATACATATACTTAATTCCTAGCATACTTGTTCACATTCTTCTGTCTTTTACATCACAAGTCTTTTACTGGATTTTTAATTTTATGCAACATATTTGAATAGTCCTCTGGCAGAAGCTCTAAATCAGAAGGTCTAAATCTTGGTTCCAACATAGAGCTGTTAGTCACTGGGTCATTTGACTAAAACCAATATTTGACTGCACTGTTAACAGTCCCACACCTATTTTCTAAGATACATGGACTCTTTTATGCATTTAGTCTAGTGAGTAGTCCAAATTTAGGTTTGCAGAGAGCTGTCCAGTGTCGCAATATTAATAAAGATCAATTACAAATATTGACCTCTTGGTAGTTTTCATGTTTTATTATCATAGAATATTAAATCGCAGTGGATTCAGTTTTTTTTTATTTTTTTTTTTTAATTAACAGAAACAGAGATTCATGACAAAGCGAAAACACATCTCTGCAAAGCAATTTATATTGATTACAAATATAAAACACAAAGTAAATGGTTGCATAAGTACACTAATTGCATTATTATGACTCTACTAAACTTTAATCATTGAAGCCAATTGGTGTTAAGTCATATTTAGTTAAATGGAGATCATTTGTGTGCACTCAAGGGATTCCAAGTGATTGTTATATAAATATGTTTGTATCGGGAATGTCCGACTTCTAGTGAGTCAGTATTGTGACATAACCTACACCATGAAGAAAAAAGAACACTCCAATCAGCTTTGTGACAAGGTGATTGAAAAACACAAGTCAGGGAATGGATAGAACATTTGCAAGTTTTTGAATATCCCTTGGAGTACAGTTAAATCAATCATTGAGAAATGAAAAGAGTAAGGCACAGCTGTAAATCTGCCAAGAACAGGCCGTGCACAAAGACCATGCAAGAAGGAAGCTAGTGAGGGAGGCCAACAAGAGACCTATGACAACACCGTGTTACAAGCTTTGGTGTATGAGATTGGAGAGACTGTGCATACAACAGTTAACCAGGTGCTTCACCAGTTGTAGCATTGTAGAAGAGCACCAAAAAGCCTTTGTTAAATAATGCTCACATTCAGCATACAGCCAAAGTTACACAGGAATGACTCAAAAACATTGTTAATGTCCAGGAGTGGCTGAGTGGAAGTCCAAATCTCAGTCTCTAGTATGGATAGGGTGGGCTTGGGTAGTTATTGGCTGCTTGTAGAAGCAGAAGGGGAAGTAACAAATAAGCTGCAAGTATGCTACAAACATGATAGTAATTATTATCAGTAATCATGTATCATCTTGTAGAGTAAATACTTAATAATATTAAGTAATTGACACAGATTAAAAATAATGTTGATACAGATAAAAAGTAGCGAAACCAAGCTTTTTTTTTGCCTTGGCTGTGGTGCCACACACTTCTCTGTCGACTGTAACACTCATTGGCCCCATTTGCAAGTTCACATGGTTTTGCTTATCCAGAAAAGAACACAACATATTTACTTCTATATTGAAATGTTTAATCTTGTGGCTGGTTGTGGAGGTATGATGGGTTTGATGGCTGTTTCACAGGCGGATGTGGGCAAGATCGACACTACATTTTGCAGGCTCAGAGGGACATGTTTTTGGGCATTAATAATCAAGCCTGTGAAGACCTCTACTATGATGGCTCTTTAAAAGTTTGTAAGCTCTTTGGGGCTTTTTATGTCATACGTTATGTTTAGAGAAAGAAGTTGATGTGATAAATCCATGTCAGTTTATACATACAGCATGATTTACTTTTAATGGAATGTGATATTAATATTTGTGTATCCTAAAGGTTTTAATTCAGTCAGTTGTGGTCAGCCCCCCTTGGTAATCACTCATGCAATCAATGGCTATTCAAGTTGTGCTTTAAAGTCAGTTTTACAATATTAGGGGCTCAGTGCAATCTAAAAATGTAGAATATTATGGAATATATCAACAACATATTGAGATACATTTCAGTTTTATGGGAAATCTGACCTTGGAGTACCCTTGTCCTGTTTTGTTTTGCCTGCTCTAACACACCTGTTCCAATCAGCTAATCACCAAACCCATACTCAGTTGAAGTGGGTGTTTTGGAGCAGGAAGCCACTAAAATATGCAGGGCAGGAGTACTCCAGATTGGGAACCACTGCTCTAATAGTGTTGAAAGCCCCCAGAGAGTCAGTCTAGATATAAAGGTCTTCCTGCTTTGGCTGTCTGTTTTTTGCCTACTACAAGAAAGCCTGTTTGTTTTCTAAACAAAGAGGCAATTTAGCATAATATCTGTTTGTAGTACTAAGAAGGTTAAAGGTCACTTGCAATGTTAAAAACAAACTTTAAGCTTTTACATATGAATGCACTATTATTATTTTCTTTCTCCTAAGCCAAGATAAAAGGCTATATTAGAGGTAAGGAAATAATTGCATAATTACAGTAACCGAAGGTGCAGGTATGGTGTTTCCCATTTTTGTCATGGGGAGGCAATGGAGAGACATACTAGCAAACTTAATTTAAGGGTTATGACAGTTACTTTGCACTAACAGTTTATCCACAAATGCTGCAAATAGTTTGTGAGGGCACACAGTCAAACATGTGCTCCTCATTTGACATCACAATTCACAATCGCTTCCATTGTGTATGTATGCAGTGTAGTTGTAGACTGAAAGTCGACAGTTATACAAAGACACACACGCACACATACACACACACACACACACATACACACACACACACACACACACACACACACACATATATAGAGGGCAAAAGTCTTAGATGCTGTGAGCAACCAACAACTGTAAAAGCTCTGTGAGCTAAAATGAGGGGTGTTCTCACAGGCTTAATCTGAAAATCGTGGGTGTAGAAGAGAACGCTGAGAAGGGTTGCCCAACAGCCTTTGTGTCCAAGCTTATACCACAGCTTCTCTCCAGAGCTAACTTCTCAAAACCCATAAACGTCAACAGAGCGCACAGAGCACTGAAGCCAAAGCCTGTCACTGGGCAGAAGCCATGCCCTATCATAGCAAAGTTGCACCATGACCATGAGAAGGACTGTGAATAATATAAGGTCTTCTGTGTCAGTGTAATCAAACGGCATTTAGTTTATCCTTTACCACAGAGCAGGGGAGTGACTTTTAGGTGGGGTCGATGTGTCAGTTTAGTTTCTATTTTGCTTAGATCCTACTCTTGCTTGCTGTCACCTTGAGTATGTTGGGGTTTAGCTGTTTCCTTTGGGAAAGATTTTTATGGGATGAAAGGTTTGTTAGTTGCTTATGCTGTTGTTACTTTTCTTTTACCAGACTACATATGTTTTATTGTATTTTACTTTTATTTTACCTTATTTATGGAGCCTATCCTTTTAGACATGAAGCTAATGAAAAAAATGAATGTAGGAGGTACTACCACATTTACCAGCTTGAACGTCAAAGGTATGGGGGCACCAAGTTAAAAGAGAAAAGTTTTTGCTCTTTCAAAATCCCACGCAGCTGACATTTATTTTTCTGCAGGAGACACTTATAAAATCTACTGAACAAAGAAGTCTCAGAACCAACTGGATATCACAAGTGTATTAATCTGCCTTTCCTTCCAAGGCGAGGGGTGTAGCCAAACTTTTCCCTAAATTGCTACCCTTTCGGCTCTTGTCCATTGTCACCGACCTTGGCAGTAGATACCTCATAGTTTCAGGTTGCTTTGACTTTTTCCAGTTACATGTATTAATATATGTGGTCAGATGAAATTTTGAAAATTTATGAAATTTGTGGAAAATGAAGGGACGATTTTAATTGTTATCTAAACCCATATCTCCATAATGATCTGACCCATATTTTAAAATTAAAATATGAATATAACATCATAATGGGTAACCTGGTTAGTGACCTCTTAAGTTAAACCAAAAACCTTTCAAGCTTTGGGATAAGCCACATAAATATTTAGAATAAAGATTTTTATATCAATTTGTTTACCTCCAAATGTCAGTTGACTGATTCAGAGATAGAGGATTTTCTTAGTACTAGTAATATTTCTAAATTAACTGAAATGGCCGAAGAGGCAATCAAATCACTCCAAGTGGTGAGTCTGCGAGGCCAGATGGTTTTGGCATAGAATATTATAAAGCATGTGCCAAGGTCATTGCTCCCCTCCTGCTCAGAATGTACAAAAATGCGAGAAGTCATAATGCATCTCCAAAAGACTTTTTATGAAGCAAATATCTGTTTGATTTTAAAGAAGGAAGGAACTGAACTTGCAGGGTACAGATCCAAAAGTCTGCTCAGTTATGGCCAAAAAATAATTGCAAAAGTAATGGCTAAGAGATTGGATGAACATGTGTCATCTCTTAATTATTCTGGCCAAACAGGCTTTGTTTCTAGCAGATTGTCCTTTGTAAATGTTTGCCACTTATACTTAATGTAATGTTTAGCAACGATAATAAAGGATTGAAACCCTCTGTTATATCTTCAAACATTGAAAAAGCTTTTGACCAGCTTAAATGGAGATATATGCATCTAGTCTTAAAGCATTTTGGTTATGGTGACAGTTTTTGTCTTTCATCAAGATGTTGTATTTGGCCTGCAAGTCGTCTTTACTCTGCATCCACGAAAGGTCTGAATATTTCCCCAGCATCGTGGTGCTGCTTGCATCCTCTGTTGTTCAGTCTGGCATTGGAAACTTTGGCTATATGTATCAGAGATTATTGCAGTATTAAAGGAGCTAGACTAGGCAATGTGGAGAGCAAAATGTCATTATATGCTGAAAACATGATTGTATATCCTTCCCATACCTCTTTGTCCCCCGCCTCAACCTCTTTTGGAATTCAAAAATGATCTTGATCACATAAATAAATTGAAAGGACACATTAAGACTTGAGATTTCTGCTCTTGTCTGTGGTGGGATGAGTTATGCGGTAAAAATGATCTCTGTCCCCAGATTTCTTCACCTTTTTCAGATTCTGCCAATATTTTTAACCTCTGCTTTTTTAAGACGCTAGCTTTGATAATAATGCCTTTTATTTGGGGTTTTAAAGCATAGATCTATGGCGCACCTACAATAATGTAAGTATGCCGGGGGGCTACATCTGCACATCTTTTAGCATTTCTGTTGGGGAGTTAATACCATCATCATTAATAGAAAATTTTATTTACAATGTACTTATAAAAATAACAGTTTCTTTTTATCTTCTTGTTTTTGGCAAAAATTGTAAACATCTAGAGAGCCTCTGTATTGCTGAACCCTCTATTTACATTAAATGTTTCGGTCCTGACCCCAAACCAGACATGAACAGTACTTGCAAGTAGTGATTTGTGTGTGAGGAATGCTTCCAAAAATGAAAAGAAAGAAAAGATAGGAGAAAGAAAAGAAAGCAATTTTATTCTATGAAAATGCATATAGTCTGTAAGTGGTGAAAATGAACCTGTTAGCTTGAAGCAGGCTACCTTTGCTCCTCTAAGATTAGAGAGGTCTGAGTGTTTTCATTATGCTCCTCTTTTAGCTGACATTTAATCAATGCAGGCAAACATTAAGCAAGCTATTCATACTAAATCAGCTGTCCTTGCTCCTGCCTGGTGCCTGTCTCCTTGTCCCTATACCCTTAACCAATGAACCAGCCCTGTCTCCCTGTCTACTCAGCTTCTCTCAACTGAAGAACAAGGTGAGCTGCATTGTGTTGAATGACATGTCAGTTGGCATAGTTGCAGGGGGTCCATGAGAATTTCTTTTTTTCATTATTTTGAAAAAAAGAAAAATGATTAAATCCTTTTCAGTGATAAGCATTTAAACACTGTGATTACTTATTCCATTATTAGCTATATTTGAAAATAAGTGTTCTACAAACTATTGTGTGTTGTTGTGTTTTGTTTTTTTTTTTTGTAACAAAGATACACAAGTTGCATCATATTTGTGATTTTAGGTTAGCGACTGTCCATTTTACAGCTTCCGGTACATCGAGGGATTAGCTTTTTGATGTTAGATCATTCTGAAGTGTTATATTTTCAAGGTTGACGTGGCCTGTGGTGTTGGTGTGGTGGGCCCAAATGTAATATCTTTTCATGGGGCCCAAAGTACCTGGTGGCACCCCTGCATGCAGTTACTAAAACATCTCTGGCTGCAGTGTTGTTTTTGGAAGTAGAGTCTATCAACCAGTTAGTAGGTGAGACCTAAGTCTACTTAACAATCTGTTTCAACCACAATTTCACACAAGCCCAAAATGACAAGATATTTTAAACTTGGAAGGAAAAGGGAGTTATTTTAATTAGAGACTTATATATAAAAGAATTCTTTGCAAAATTTCATTGCTTACATGTCCAGTGAAACGGTGGTTTACAAATTTTGAAGCATCTGATGTATGCAAGTGTGCTGAGGGCACAGTAGCACACATGCTCTGGTTCTGTTCTCATTTATATATTTTTTTGGACAAATATATTTGAATTCTGTTCAAAAATGTATGATAAACAGATTTGCCCTGGTGTAAGGCTGTCTGTGGTTGTTCAGATGCTTACCTCACATTGCCCAGTTGTGAATAAAAGGTTCTTGGCCTGCAAATGGTAATAACTGAAAAAGTAATATTCAGAGAGTGGAAATCTGTCTCCCCACCCAGCTTTCAAAGATGGTCAATGAAAATGGTTTCTGCTTTTGAACTAGAGGATAAGGTACTATAGACCTTTACTGCAGAGTAAATTTGAGAGAGTCTGGTGCCCTTTCCTCAACTGCTTTAGCTAGCTACATTCCTAATTTAGCATAGTATTAATGATCACACACCTCTTGTAATTCTCAACTCAGTGGAAGTCTAAATGCTCTAATGTAATCTGGATGTTTTTTGTATACAGGTCTCTCTTGTACATCTGAAATTCCTGAAAATGAATTATCAAAAAATGACAGTGCTATACATTTTTTCATTGCATTCTGAGATTGAATTGAATTAAGCTTAATTTGATATAGAGGGGAAAGTCCTTTGCCATGGGAAATCTCTGTAGAGTGCCAAGGGCACTAATGAATTAATGCAGCTGAATTCGCTAACGCCAAGGGACAGACAAGACCCTGGTAGTGAAAAGCAGAAAGAGGCCCAGCAGACAAAGGGGAAGTACTGATCTATACTGCATTAATTAGTTGCTTGGTTGTGGCATCGATCTGTCTATCTCGCTGCAGTTGGTAATTTCTTCATATGGATAATGGTGCTGGCACTAGCTGGTTAACGTGTAGAGGCATCTTAATAACTTTAGAAGTTTTTAGTACTTAGTATGCATCTTTGAGTGGAATATACTTTGGATCAATGCACATTTGTTCTTAAGACACTGCTTAAAGTATAGAAGAAATTGAAATATAGTATGTCCCTCTCCTATTGTAATGCAGTATCACCAGTCCAGGAGGGTAAAAACCAGTGCATATAACCAGTGCTTTATTTTCCTTGTGAATTTTATGGATGGAGTTGAATTGATCTTGTGCTTTTGTTTTGTCATAGCATTTCATAGACCTTGGGCTCAGTCGACACCAAATTTGGAAAACAAGACCCCAGACACAGAATATCAGATTTCTGATTAACTCCACATTTCTCGCACTACATTAGTGTAAAGCAGGTTCATATTTAGGCAGAGCATATGGTTATATAAATATGTTTCCTCAAAAGTTTATTTGCCAAAGACAGTAATACCCCATCAAGAATTTTATCTAGCCTGTATATGACCAAGCAACAGTGTAAAACACTGCAACATTGCATCCAGTCTGCTTGCCTGGACTTCAGTCATTTCTACTTGCAGCTACATTTTTTTAAAACATATTTTGGGATCCAAGCACCAAAGTTGTTAGACCATTTCTTGGAATTGCTAGGATTCCTCTTTTTCTATTTCTTCCTTATCTTAACCATCTTCGTGTTGGTCGTCATCTGCACTGCCTTTATCTTCTTTGTCTTCAAAGTGCAGTGGAGAGCAGATACTGTAAGTCATGAACTGCATTTGGCAGGCTTAGTATTGGCCAATTTTCTTGAAATTTGAATTCTGTCTTCAAATAGGTACTTTCTGTGGCCATATGACATTTGACTCTTGGCCACAGGTTTGACACAAGAAAATGTGTTTATATGATACAGCCCTGTGAGACTGATCATTTTGCCAAAAGGTCTTCAAAATTTTTTTTTAAAAAATTTTAATCTAGTCCTTATATTTTCATCTGATCATCTCAAAATTAGCCTTAAAACAGTCTGTGGAGTCGCAAGGTAAGTAATATATATATATATATATATATATATATATATATATATATATATATATATATATATATATATATATATATATATATATTATTTTTTTTTTTTTTTTTTTAATAGATAAGTCTGCCGATTTTGCAAAATTACTTAATCATTCCATGGTTTAGATGTAAACAAAATCATTCAGAGTAGTTTGGTGTGAAATGCGCCTTTCTAGAGAAATTTGCCAAGTCAAAATTGTTCACCATTGTAGTACTAGGACATGTGCATGTCTACACTGCAAATATCACCATTTTATCTGCTATCCAAAATGACAAGTGAACTGACATGTGTCTTATAAGGTTTTACATGTCAGCAAAACTCAGCTTATGTGAGTAACGTTATTCATTAAAGGAGCTGCGATAGATCACAGTTGCACCTCACTGGTGAATTGTTCAGAATGGCTGTGAACTGTGCTGAACTTAAAAATACCAAAGTCAAATTCACTTTCTTCAAATGCCAGCTGCCAAAGAAAACTGCTGTTCCCTGTGTTGTATTTTCCACAACAGAAACTGGAATCAAGGTATGAAACAAATGAAATAAATTTGTCACCATTAGTGACCGTGCATATATCACTGTTAGCCATAAGCTTACAGTCTAAAGTAGTCTTACCTTGCTATCCTGCCTCATAAACTGGTAAGCAGAGCGGAAAGTTATTTGTTGTTGACACTACCGATTTCCATTCGCTCTGGGTTGTTCTGCCTTGGTACTGGCGGATTCAGCTTTGCTCTGTCTTCTTCAAGCCGCTGCAAGTCATTTGTGTGTTCTGGTTCAAATTGAAATGGTTCTACGACATTTTGGAAAGCGACTTCGTCAAAGTCCTCAACATACTCTGCCATCTTCCAAAATAAGAAAACTGTAAAAATAAACTGTAAACAAAAGCTGCTGCTGGCGTTAGACGTGTTCAACAGCTGTAGCTACTACCTAGCAGGGGTGGGAATCTTTAGGCACCTCATGATTCGAATATGATTCACTGGGCTGCAATGTGATTATAGAACGATTATCGATGCATCTTGATGCATCTTTTTTCTATAGAGGATTTCTTTTTTTCTCACTGTGTGACAACTTGGAACTGTTAAAGCACAGTATTTGTTCTGATCCATAATGAATTTACTTCCAATATCTTTTGTTAATAAAACAAACAGAAGAGATGTGCGAAGTCAACTCGAAGGCTCTCATTCCTTCTCTTGTTTGGAGCACATGAGACACAGGCTGCCACTCATCTGTGATAAAATGCGCAGTTACAGTGAAATAAGATTTGTGGCAATAGGTGTCCACGCAGCAGATTACAGCTCTCCTACCCGTTTTCTTCAGTGATTCTACAACTTCGGTTTTGGTGTTGCTGTATAGAGTAAAATATCAAGACTGGACACTGTATCTTGGCTGCAAAGTGGGCATAGTGCACATAGTGCAAAAGGCCTGGTTCTCGGATGCAAATCCTTGGAAATAAAAGCGATAGAGTTTGTAGTTCGCTTTGTCCTTTCTGAGTTGGGTGGAAGCATTGACATCACTTGATTGATGGTCCTCTGGTTGGCAGCAACTACAACCGGGCGGAAATTGGGTCAAAACATGTACAATGGTTTTCCCCCTCAACTCCATAGAAGCCAAAGTGCTTCCATACGCTAGCTCAGGGGTCGGCAACCTGCGGCTCTTTTACTAGCCGGTTGCGGCTCCACATCAGAATTAGATTTCTAGGTAAAAATAAAATAATCCTCCTTTGCAGTACAATAAAACTCTGCTGATCATTCAAACACAGTTTTAACAATAAATGATCTTAAATGCTGGAATTAATGTAGCCTATAACTGCTAGTTCACTTAGCCTAGTAGCTAACAAAAAGGCAAAGAGAAAGATTTAAGACGAACATCGATAATTTGGAGACAAATAGACTTATTTGCATTTATAATCACTCAGCTGGTTTCCTGATAAATTTAATCTGCAACGAGAAACTGTCAAACACTAAAAAAACACGTGAAACTGAAGTCAGTTTCTTGTTCTCCAGCTTCTCGTTCGAATTTTCCCATTCCACCTTAAATGGTGCAGCAGTTACATTCTGGTGCCTCAGGCACCATTTAAGGTGGAATGGGAAAATTCAAATGAGAAACTGACTTCAGCCTTGTAAAAAAATAGAACATTTTGAGAGACATTTTACAAGAAACTGTTCTACTTTTGTGGAAAAGTTTCCAGCTGGTGATGCAAGAAAAGCAGCTACAGCTGAGCTAAAGCTTAAAGCAGAGCAAAGTAAGTCTGCGTTTGTGTTTGTATTATATTTTTAGCCTATACTAGGACATTAGCATGTACTGAGACACATGTACAGCCAAGATGGTAAAATGGACTTAAAACGTTGTGGCTCCCAAGGTGGTTTGATTTTTGTTGAAAGGACAAAATTACTCATTAACATTTGGGTTGCCGACCACTGCACTAGCTTTTAATGTAGTGTGCACGCCACAGACTGTGCGGCCGGAGCACTTCCGCACTTTGCAAAGATCCGCCTTTTGCGTTTCGTCAACATTATCAATTAAAATTTAGAAAATCTATTTTTGACATTTGTGAATCAGTTCTGAATCATCCACATCTGCATCGCGATGCATCTAAGCATCGATTTTTTTTTTTTTCCCCCCCACCCCTACTATCTAGTAACAGCAAAAGCGTGTTAGCTTGTGCACATTGATCTCAACTGAGAATACGGTTTTGTTAGGAAACACAGAAGTAATCCTGGAGTAAAAGTTTATACTAAAAATATGTTTTGGTTAAATTTTTTAACAAAACAATGTCTTGGGTATCAAGCAACGTGTTCATAACCATTTTGTGTAATAACTTGACGGGACATAGCTTTTAGAGCCATTAAATGCTTGGACATCTGGTTCCTAGTGCTATTTGGTACACAATTCTGACTTTCTCTGGAAAGGCACACTTCACACCAAACTCTGAATGATTTTGTTCACATATAAACCATTAAATGATTAAATAATTTTGCAAAATCGGTGGAGTTCCCCTTTAACGTAGTATAACTGCTACACATGAATAATTCTGTACGGGCTAAAATATTCTAATTTAAGGGGCCGTCAGAGATTTTATCGTAGCCAAATTTGGGTCTTGGTTGAATTTACAAGATTCAGATGTGTACATCAGTTCCACCCAAATTGAAAATTTGGATCAACTTAAGTGAAGATAATTAAGTACTTACACAGTAATTATGTTGATGTAACATTTTATTCATGTGGATCCAATGGCTTGGCGTTGTCATGTTGAATTAAGCATGGGTGTCCCTAAAAAGGCATCATCTAGAAGGCTGCAAGTGTTGTTCCAAAATGTGTCTATATCTGTCATTGTTTAGCGTGCCTTCACAGATGTGCAAGTTACCCATGCCATAGGCACTAATACAAACCCATACCATGACAGACCCTGGCTTTTGAACTTTACACTGGCAACAATCAGCAGTGTCCTTTTCTTCTGTTGCCTGTAGATGTCCAATATTTACAGTAATCATAAGGGTTGACTTGTCTGACCATAGTAATGTGGTCCTGGAGGCCCAGTGTTCAGCAAACTTTTAATGATTTTCCTGCTCTTAACACACCAACTAAACCTGGAAGTTAACTGTTGAGTGAGCTAGTCAGGTGGGTTGAGCAGGAACAGGAGTCTACCACGCCTGATTTAGATATATTTTACACTATTAAAGTGATGGTTTTGCCTAAATAATGATTTGATAGTTTTCTCTTACAAACGGTTATTAAAATCACATATTAAGTTACTTTGGCTCTGCCAACTCTGCTTTACTATAGCTACTCCTTACTTCATTATTCCTGCACATTGTGGCTTCTGTATGTGGTGTGGTTTGTGTGCACTGTGGCAGAAATATCACAGCCATTCTTTGATCCACTGCATGCTAAAGATTTATGCTAAGGTGACACTGCTAAGGAGTTATGCTTAAAATTATACAATTCCCAATCAACCTGAGTGCATGCAATGAAATTAAAGATCTCACAATTTTAAAGGGGTTCCAAATGCACTCCCCACAGATCTCATCTCTTCAGCTGAAAATAAACGTTTTAAAACAGAAAGTCAATATAATTCCTTTTTTTCTTGTGGTTCTGATGTATTATGTGAAAATAGCATCTTACTTTCTCAAAATAATTATATTGTACTATGGTATTTTTCTCAAATACTTTTTATTAAAATAATCACATACTTTATTGATGAGTAATAACATTTTTGTTACTGTTTAATTTTTTTTTTCCAAATCTTTTTATTAGCTTTTGTAGAATCACAAACATATTACATTGTTCAAGTGAAACAACAAAAAGTGTGCTTCTGCATCAACCCCTTACCCTTGGACCTTAATCCACCCACCCCCCTATTAAGCTGCTCCAGGGAATCCGACAGAGATAAACAGAATATCAACCAGAACAAGAGTGGTCTAAATCAATATGTAAATAATAATACATGTAAATGATAAATTACAATATGTACAAAACTATAAATAAAATTAGAGGGGTAGATAAATAAAAAAAAAAACCCCTCAATTCACATATTTAGGCATCGCTATCCTCAAGTGAAACAGAGTTGTTGATAAAATCAAGCATAGGATCCCAGGTCCTGTGAAAGGATCTCAAGGAACCCTTCAGGGAAAATTAGCTTTTTGAGCTTAATGAATAATAGGACATCCTGGATCCACCTATCATGCAATGGTGGAGAGACCTGTTTCCATTTAAGAAGAGTGGCACGTCTGGCCAGCAAGGTTGCGAAGGCAATAACACATTGTGAGGTTGCCGGCAGGCACAGATCGGGAGTGATGCCAAATAGGGCTGTTAAGGGATTAGGGCCTAAATTGCAGTTGAGGACTTGATTGAGAGTGTCAAATATATTAGACCAAAAGCTAGTAAGTTGGGGGGCACGTCCAGAACATATGTACATGGTCAGCCGGAGACTGTTTACATCTCTCACAAGCATCACTTCGATCTGGAAATATCTTTGCCAGCCTAGCATTAGTAAAGTGGGCTTTGTGAAGCACCTTACACTGCAGTAGGCCATGTCTGGCACATATGGATGAGGAATGTACCCGGTCCAGGATGCGAGCCCAGTGGTCGTCTGAAATAGTAGTTCCCAAATTCTCCTCCCAGGATTTTTTAAGAGTTTCAGTAGGTGCTACCTGTACAGTTTTAATTTAATTATAAATAACAGATATGAGTCGCTTCTGGGAGCGATCAAGAGTAAGAAATTGGTCGATATAGGTTTCAGGGGGGCGGTTGGGGAAGTGGGGGAAGTGGGGGAATAGCTTTTGAACAAAATGTCGGGCCTGAAAAAAATCGAAAGAGGTGACTGTTGGGTAAGTTGAATTTAGTTGATAAGTCTGAAAAGGATGAAAAGACACCATCCTTATAGAACTCGAAGACTGTAGTAAGCCCGTTACTTGACCAGAAGCGGAAAGCCAGGTCAGAGCAGGATGGAGGAAACAAGTGGTTTTTTAGGATGGGCATATGGATTGGGGCCCTATGAAAACCGAAATGTTTCATAAATTGGAGCCAAATTTTAATAGTACTGTTAACAACTGGATTAGTAGAAGCTTTGCTAGCAGATATGGGGAGCTGGGAGCAGAGTATAGCAAATAGAGAGCTACGGGAGGACGAGATCTCAATATGAGCCCAAGGTGGAAGACCATTTGGTGCTCTCCAATAGGCCCAGTAAAGTTATTTGTGAATGTTACAAGCCCAATAGTAGTGACGAAAGTTAGGGAGCGCCAAGCCTCCTTCAGACTTTGAGAGCTGAAGAACTGACCTCTTGAGACGTGCGGGTTTGTTGTCCCATAGAAATATATTCAGCAGGTGATCAAGGTTAACAAAAAAAGATTTACTAATGACCACTGGGATATGTTGAAAAGTATGTAAGAACCTAGGGAGTGTGATCATTTTAATCAAGCTGACACGGCCCGTAAGGGACAATGGAAGGGAGGCCCACCTGGTTATGTCTGATTTAAATTTGTCCAGCAGAGGCTGAAAATTTTTGGAGAAAAGGTCATTAAATGAGTTGGTAAAGAATACTCCCAAATACTTAAATCCCCCTGACGATGTATTAAAAGGAAAGATCGAATGTGGAAGGGACTTTGCTAAAGAGTTAACAAAAAATAGCTCACTTTTTTGCAAATTCAGTTTAGAACCAGAGTGTTGGCTAAACCGGTCCAAAATTTCCAATATTGGTGGAAGGGATGAGGTGGGGTTAGAAATGTAAAGAAGAAGATCATCTGCGTAGAGGGAAGAAAGTTTATGGACTACATTGTAACGTGTAATGCCCTCAAATCGTTCCTGGCTATGAAGCCAAATTGTACAAAGGAAAAGGTGGTGACTGCATACTGTTAGTATCGATGGAAGCAGTTGGGGCGGTGTATAAGAGACGGATCCAGCGAATAAAGTTAAGTCAAATCCAAATTTGTCTAAAATGAAGAACAGATAACCCCATTCCACCCTATCGAAGGCTTTTTCGGCGTCAAGGGACACTACAATTTCAGGACAGTTAGAAGAAGGGGAATAAAGAATATTAATCTCCTGGTGTTAAAGATCCTGGTGTTAAAGAATGAATGTCTGCCCTGTATAAAACCTGTTTGGTTGGGAGCAATAAGGTCTGGCATAATCTACTGAAGACGAGATAGAACTTTGGCCAGAATTTTTAAATCTACGTTTCAGAGCGATATTGGTCTATAACTACTGCAAAGGGTAGGGTCTTTATCCTTTTTAAGTAACAAAGAAATAGTCGCTGCAGATAAGGTTAGTGGAAGTCCGCCTTTATCAAATGAGTCATTGTATAACCTTGTCAAAATTGGGAGAAGCTGTGTAGAAAAAGCTTTGTAGAATTCCACTGTGAAGCCATCAGGCCCAGGGGATTTTCCATTTTGGAGTGACCCTATTGATAACATATATGAATTGAATCTCCATTGTTTGACAAAGGTTGGGGCAGAAGGAAAATTAATATCAACTGTTGTAGGGGCATGGTCTGAAATGATAATGGTGTGATAATCACATGAGTTAACATGATGGAGTAGTCTGTTATCTAGCAGAAAAAAAAAAATCGATCCTTGAGAAAGAGTGGTGTACATGAGAGAAAAAAGAGAAAGCTTTGTCCAGTGGATTTTTAAATCTCCAAGGATCTGACAGACCTAATCGAGATTGATGATTTAACACAGCACTGGCCGATTTAGACAGGTTGGCCTGCTTAAGTGACGACCTGTCAAGACTCGCATCCTGGACGAGGTTAAAGTCACCACCTATGATTATGAAATGACTATCCACATTTGGAAGATTAGAGAAAAACGTATTAAAAAATTCCTCGTCATCCCAAGTGGGGGCGTACAGACAGGCCAGGATCACTGGCACGTTATAAAGTAAGCCTGAAACTATGAAGTAGCGCCCGTTAGAGTCTAGAATGGAATTTGTTGGTTCAAACATGATGTTTTTATGAATGGCGATAGCAACCCCCCTTGCCCTGACAGAAAATTTCGAATGAAATAAATGTCTCATCCAAGTCCTCTTAATATGAGAGATTTGCGTGGTTCGAAGGTGTGTTTCTTGCAAAAATATGATATCACCTCGAAGATGTTGTAACTGTGTTAGTACCTTACTGACTTTGATGGGGTTATTCATCCCTTTAGTATTCCAGGAAATTAAACGCACTCCCCTACCACCGCAAGTCATGTCACTGGTGGCCATTCAAAAGATATTGTTGATTGGGCTGCCTAAGTAAAGGTAGGTAAGAATAAAAAAAAGGGGAGGAAGAAAATCAGGAAAAAAGGGGCAAAAAAAAAAAAAAAAAAACAAAAAAAAACACCCCACCCACGACACCAATACCACTCCGTAATCCCCAGGGCTGCGCTTCCAACCATCCCTATACGCAATCCCATCTGAGTATTCCAACTCCAATCTTAACAGCTATTAGCCTAACTTCCGGAGACTCGGTTCCCGTCATACATAAAGAAGAACCCCACCCATGGACACCAGGACAAAACCACAAAATAATTAAAACAACCTCAAGCATGTGAGGGATTAAAGGAGGAAGCATAAGATCTAACATTACTGCGTAACAGTATATACAGTATATCTGTGTTCCACTCTGATCGAAAACCCCCTATAAAAAAAAACTCCAATTAATACATCCTAAAAGCCTCGGAAGTTGTCCCAATTCCCGATACGATCATCCTGGAGTAATCCGAGTCTTGCAGTGGGAGAAGAGAAAAAAAGGGAACACAGATAAAAATAAAATAAAAGAACAAGCTTTGACGATTAACAATGAAACAGTCAGTCATAGTACTCAAGCAGTTCTCTCATCCCCAAAACCACAAGCCCCCACACAGAGGTGCAAACCAAACAGTCGCCTTGGGAAAAAACACCTGAACAGAGAAGTCCAGAGCCGTCAAGCGCTGACGCCAACACATAGTTCAGGGCCGTGATGCAGTCAACTTTCGAAAGTGAATCCTTCGTACTGGCGTTGTGGGGCAACAACGCTAACGTGTGGGCCAAAAAGGTGGAACAGTCACAATTGCCACTTATACCAAGAGTCTTTCCGATCCAAAAAAGAAAATGCAGTAACAGAGAACCAGTGAACGATCGACAACCGTCAAACAGTCATCAGTCCAGACCAATACTACATGCTCAGTGAACTAAGCTAACTGTGTTAGCCAATGCTACCAACTGCGACGGCTAAGCGGCCAAAGCAAACTTTGCTAGCAAAAAGCTAGCTAGTAGCACTTAACCAGCACAAACTTTTATGCTCTCGATAGCGTTACACACCATTAGCACGGATATTCATTAGGTAGCTTTTAGCCTCCTCGACCGAAGCAAGTCTCTTCTTACCCCCGTCCTTAGTCGTGATGATAAGCCTGGCCGGGAATAGCAGCACAGGCCTGAGGCCGAGATTGTAGAGGTCCGCTAAAACCTCTCGATACTTGGCGCGCTGTTCAAGGACCTTGGGGGCATAGTCCTCGTAGATAGCGATGGGGCTGCCACGGTATTGTAGCGTGCCTCTCTTGGCTCTGGCCTTGCGGATGATTCTCTCTTTCTGTGTGTAACGGTGTAGTCGGATAATAACCGCCCTCGGCTTCTCCCCTGGCCCCGGCTTACTGGTCAATGCCCTATGTGCTCGGTCGAGCTCCGGGGGAGAAGGCAGAATCTCCTCACCGAGAATCTCCGCCAGAAGCTCCGAGAAAAAGGCCGTAGGATGAGGACCCTCAATCGATTCTGGTAAGCCGATAATTCTAATGTTATTACGGCGGCTTCGAGATTCAAGGCCTATGACTCTTGCTGAAAGTTCGGCATTAGATTCCTTTAACGTAGCGCAAATTGCTTCAAGAGCTAGCATGCGCTCGTCTATGAGACTGGCGTTGGATTCGAGAGAGATAATCTTCTGGTTATGTTCGAAAACCGTGGTATGAATGCTATCGAGTTTGGTTTCTAGAACTGAAATCGAAGACTTGAATTCCGCAGAGAGGGACTTTTGATGTTCTTCCAGGAAACCAGCCAAGGACGCCATGTTGATGTCGTTACTCGCCTCTTCTTTGGAGTCAGCCTTGACACTGTGTTCCTTCTTGCTTGGTTTCGTTGACTTGGAGGACATATTTAGGTGAAATGCAGCAATAACAACTGTTTTTTTGTCCTATAAATTGAAAAAAGAAGCTGTGTTGTAGGGTTTAAAGGGTAGAAATACTAAAACGATACGGGAGCGAGGCTACCGCACGTCTATTCCATTCCCGCTCCTAACTGGAGGTCTGTTACTGTTAATTTTTTGTTATTAAACTTTATTGTTTTTACTTATTAAGACAAAATCTTGAGTTATTATAATCTGATCATAGCTGATTGCAAATTCATAGCAATTTATCTGAAAAATCTGTGTACTCTACAACAGGGCAGTGTAGTTTGTTGAATGCATAGCCACTATCAACAAAATGACAAAAATATAATATCACAGTACATGAATACATTTTCACGGTACACACTATCACAATATTTAATTTTTCTGAGATTTGCTAAGTTGAAATAGACAAAAAGCACCAGCATTTAAAAAAAGGAAAAATAAGTTTTGAAAGTATGATATTCACATAATGGGTTCATATTCAATCGACTATTTATAATTTACACTGGTGCTGTACACTGGTTGTTGTTTACAAGCTATCTATAACTGGCCTAAATGTGCCAATTATATTTTTGTAATGATACAAGTGTTTTAGAAGCACTGATCATACCCATGACACACTCAGAAAGGCATATTGTACTATAATCTATCACAATGGCGATAACATATATGTACTCGTATTAGTAGTCAAAGTATTATAAGGTTAAATTTGAAATTAAGATATCTTTTCTGTTAAACATAATTCAGACCACCGTTTGCTACTGTTTTGCTTATAATGCAATGTCTATTAAAAAGTGCAGTGCAACTTTTATAAGTGTTTTTATTATGCTGAGGACCTCTTTTTACAGTCCTATTCACACTGCAAATACGGAATTCCACAGAAAAATAAGATATTTCAGAGAATCTTCCTTTTTTATAGCCTTTGGCCTGGTTCTGTAATTCAGCTTGTTATCCAGTCCCATACATTTTTTTATATATACCATGAAGGGATATAAATATGATGCTAATTTTTGCTTTTGTGAAGGAATAGGGTCAGTATACAGGCTGCATGATATCAGCTCTGTTTGAGTGTAGAATAAGGGTGAAGGTCAGGGAACATGGTTTCCTTGTTGGTGAGCTAATGAACTTGTCCCTGGTTGCAAGGGAGGGGCATTTACAGCAGACAGTGGATTAATCAACCTGAAAAGGTCAGCCTCAAGGGGAATATTTGTGCTATGTACAGAAGACTTTATTTTGGATCATCAAGGGTGTTGGCGTGCAAGATTTAAATGCTTTAGAAGTATTTACTGAATGGGTCACAAAATGCTTTATGTAGATTCTAGATTAAATTGAAATAGTGATGGAGTCTTTGTTGATTCAGCTCGAGTGTTTACTTGATGGTCTTTAAAACGGTTGTTTTTGCTGATGTGTTTCAAGTCATTGCTTTGTTGCTGTTGTCTTTTGCTGTTGTCTTTTTCATGTGCACATCATGTTTGTGTGTGTGTGTGTGTGTGTGTGTGTGTGTCCACTATTCTATTTTCATATTGTGCATATTGTAACTGCCAGGGAATATTCCCATCACTACCACAGCTACTTTGAATAGTCACTCTGTTCTTCAGGTCCTGTAATCAGCAGCTGCAAGCTCTGGAGAGATGAACTGCACTGCACATTTGCACTGCCGTCTGCTCTTGGTTCGGATGATGTCAGCATGAGAACTGCTATTGTATGTTTTGTCCTATAAATGTGCTACCCTGGGCCTGTAGTCCAAATCTAAATCTAAATCTTTCCTTGTCTACTGTGGGCTCCATGAGTCTAATCGATGAGAGCCACAGAGCCATGGGAAAAGCAAGTCTGCTTACCCTGCATTTTCTCCTAACTCCTCTGCAAGATTGATTTATACTGGCCTGTTTTTCACCCACATACTCCGAATAGGAACTTGGATTGATCCTAAACAGAAAACATGGAACCTGCAGGGGGGGCTCTTGCTTTCATACAAAACCAGGACCACTTCTCCCCAAATTTGGATCTGACCTGTTCAGGCCCTACATCCCATGACCAGTAAAACTAGTCTCTAGATAGAGCATGGAGTGAAAAAATAAAGGTGAATAATGCTGATTGTGGTAATTCATGTACACCTCATTTAAAACATCCTTTCTTGGCCTTTGGCGTGAAAGAAGATAATTAAAAGCCTAATAGTCCTGAGGGCTCCATAAATGTTTAGCTGCTTCACAAAGACACAATCGATACCAGGAGCCCATCAGTTTGATTCAGAGGATGCGTTAAAATTTTGGCTGTGGGACAGTTTAATCATCAGGGTTAGTGATAAAGAGTAAATTAGTGAAAAAAAAAAAAGAGTGGTGAGCTCTGACATTTGTAGACGCTTTGTAGCATTTGTGCCTCCACCAGCAGACATAAAGGCATTTCTCATCTGAAGTCTATTGACCACTTTGTTCTATAGAACAGTATGGAGTCATATTCATAAGAACAAGCTATCAGAAAGGCTTGCAGCACCAGAGCATTATGGGATCTGAGTAGTGTTTTGTAAAAAAACAAAAACAAATCACAGGAGTAAGCCATTTTAAAACAGCTCTAGAACATAGACTTGTCACGCTGCCTAGTTCTATTTTGAGCTATACAGCTCAAAAAATATTCTTGTTATTGTATTCTTGTACTCTCTCTCTCTCTCTCTCTCTCTCTCTCTCTCAAGTTGTTTCTATGTCTGTGTCTTTTAATACATTCTTGTTGTTGCAATATGCCACCATTCAGTTACCATTATAGTTCAACTCACTTCAGTTTTATTCAGATTGTGTTTTATACATTTCAACCTGACTGTTTGGGTCAGTTGATGCTGATTCTTCAGTGTAATTAGTCTTTGGTGGTGTTATGTTGAGGCAGTCATGTCAGTTCAGGACAGCACACCCTCAGAGTAATGAAAAAGGCCCTGGTTCATTTAAGTAAAGTGGTGCTCTGAAAGGCCTTCATCTCAGTGAGTGTTTTATTGGACAGAGCTAGTTCTCTGCGGCAGAAGAAGCTTCTACCATTTAATTACACTAAAAAAGACACATTTTCAAGTCATATGGTTTGAGGTTCAGGACAGTTTCTTCCTGAAAGGTATAAGCAGTTCTACGCTGATTTCAGTGATTCACTTTTGCAAATTTGATGAAACAGCTAAAAAGGTTTTCAGATCTACAAGAGAGAATCTTGCCTGTTGGTATGTTTTGTTGTTTTGTACCCCAGTGGATTTTTTTTTTTTTTACTGAAAATGTGCATTTTTACACCTTATTCAACTGAATGTTCTGTATGTTTGTCTGAGTATCTGCTTTAGTATGAGTTCATTTACAAGTCATGCTTTTTTCCCCAAGGGTCTTGGGGAGGCTTCAGCAAGAGAGACCAGCATGGAGGGAGATTGCCTCAGCTGCATCAAGTATCTCATGTTTGTCTTTAACTTCCTCATCTTTGTGAGTATTTATCCATCTGCTTTCTGTCCTGTTTATTAGGGTCCACTGTTTCCCTTTACTGAGCAACAACAGCATTTAATCGCTTTCCCCTGTAAACTTACGATCTGTCACTTAGTAACAAGACGCTAAAATTGTGAATATGTAGTGGGATGCTACTAGCTTATAATTTATAATAGTGTGTGTTTACAGAAACATAAAACTGGAGTGTGACACTCCAGTTACAGCAGATGAATACAGTTTGTGCAATTTGAGTTTTTTAATTCTCCATTTCTGAAGCTTGCTTTCTCCTGTGTATTGTAGAACAGTGGTCATCATTATGTGGTAGAAAGAGAATTGTTTTGAATCCTATTGCTGCTATATAGTGATGGTTTTACTGGATAGCTTTTGGGAAATGCAGTCCAGAATGGTTTGCTGGAGGTGCAAGAGATTTTAGTAACATTTAAATTCAATCATGATCAGTCAATTTTAGCTGACCATTAATTGTCATATAAGTAATTGTGATTAACAATTTAATTGTTGTTTTTGGTCATGGTATGCTGATGCTTAATAGCTTCCAACTGAGGATAAATGCAGCTCAAGCTCAGATAAACAAACATTACTCTGTGCTGCTATCTAAAGGCTTTACAGCACCAGTCAGAAGTAAGAAATTTTCTTGGTTTATTAAGACCCGTTACATGTCTCAATTGATATGTTTTCTTCTTTCTTTTATTCACGTGCATTTACTGCAAACAAACTGTTCACATTTTGTTTGTTGCATTGATACAAATGGAATTGTGCAAGTTAACAATTATGGAAAATATTGCAAGTATGTGATTATGTAATAATTGTGACAGGCCTAGGTGAAGTTTTTTTTTTTTTTATACGCTTACTGTGTAATTAAACTAGGAGCAAATTTGAGGACGCCATCTGGAGGATCTCCTTGGATACATTTTTTTAACAGCAGAGATATTAAGAGCCAATCAAGCTAACATGGATAACAATCTCGCTAACATGGACACTTTGGTTTTCATACAATTACAAACTGGTATTTCTTCCAGAAAACCACAGCTTACCCTGAATTACTAGCTCAAAGCTTTGCTGTTGTTTGTTAGACAGCCACATGCTGATATATTCAAGCTGTTTATCAAACCTCCATTGATGGCTTAAATAGCTGCCTGCAAAAGAAGCCTCAGCTTGACAGGCTGACAGATTGCTAATGCCATCCATGAAAAGAATTCCAAATCTGGCTCATGGGAGTGGGAGAGATGGGGTAAGGTGTGCGTGTGTGTGCATAAAGCTCTTATCTCAAAAGACACACACATGCATACATTAATCCCTCCAGCTGTTTTATCATCATTCTGGCCTCTACCCAAGCCTTTTTTTGTTTTTTTTTTGGTTGTTTCGAGTTGGGGGGCTGGTGTGTGTGGTTGGAGGGAGGTGCAAGGATGTAGGGTTCATTCATGATAGCTGGAAGATTGCAAGAAGCAGAAAAAGCAGAAGCAGCATAGCTTTCCAACCCCCACTTCTTTGACAGAGGTGATAAAAGCTCCTCTGCTCTTGCACTGCCCGTCACTGTGTGTGTGAGAATTTTTTATTGTCTTTTGTAGATATGTGTTGATATTGATTAATAGAGTATGCCATGATTTTCAAAACACATAATATTGGTAATGGGGACACAACTATGACTGCATTTTACTTTAAGTTGCACTTTCACCAGAGATTTTTAGATGCGCAGGGTAGCTCTAGGTCTACTACGCTGTCACAACATGCTTGCTGTTTGTACAGCGAGTACAAGTTAGAATTGTTTACACAGGTGGTGATAGGAACTACATGTCCAAAGCCTATAATAAAAATAAAATAAATTTTGTGGCACAGAAAGTTTCTGAATGTTTTGTATTTCACTGAACCTGACAATTTTGCAAATACAAGTCTTTTAAAAACCTCTGTTGTTTTCTAACAAATCATCAGAGTTTAAGAAGTGATTTTTTTCATACTACTCCCTGGATTTATTGCATCTTCTTGGTTTTAAAGCAACCAGTAAAATCTCCAGTTCAATTATTTTTTAAAAGGTCTTGCATTATGGCATTATATACAGTATGGCTGCAAAATATGAATCAGTAAATCCATCCTGGCTTATTCTGACTGAGGGGCTAGAAATCCATTGGTGATGGTCTGATTGTGACCAAATTTCACATGCATATACATAATAATCAGTTGAGAAAGCATTTGAAATTTGGCTTGAAGTGGCCCCAGTTGGCCTTTTACACTGCCGAATCTAGTGCCAGTAATCCAAAAGTAATTTTTTGTTTCTAAAAATAAAATAAGGAAACTATAACTGTGTCAAAACTGCAGATCTTATTAAGACCTAAAACTTTGCAAATATATGTTCCAAAATTTCAAAGGCAATCCTCTAATTTTACTTAAAACCATTTTCACAGATTTAGGTATTGCTGTATTTTTTCTAGTCACTAGAGGGAGTAAGCAGTAACTGCAAATTGCAAATAAAATTGCCAAACAATCATAAGCTTTACTGTATTTATCTTGAGGCAAAGAAACATTTTGGCTTGTATTCAACTGAGACTGACAATTTTGCAAATATAAGTCTGTTAAAGAAACTATTATTTTCTGGGAATTTATCAAAATTTGAGAAGTGTTATTTTTTTTCATACTCCACCCTGGATTTTTATTACATCCAGATTTGGTCTTAAATCAAGGTTAAATCGTAATGTCGTAATTATTTATTTTTTTTCCTTTTAAGCACAATATGGCTGCATGATTTGAAACAATCAGTCTGGCCTAGCTTATACAAGGGACCATACATCCATCAGTGGTGCTCTGATTGTGACCAAATTTCATACATAGATACACAAGAATCAGCTGAGAAAGCATTTGAAATTTTAATCAGCCTTAGTTGGCCCCTGCAGTGCTTAATCCAATGCCAACAATCTAAAACATTTTCTCTCTAAGAATAAAAAACATAGTTCATATCTCAGTAAGAAACTTAAAATGTTGCAATTTTTAAATGTTCCTAAATAGCACAAAGTTCACAAAATTATCAGTAATGTTGTAATATTTTACCAATCGATGGAGTCTGAAAAAATCATGACTTTTGAGTACAGTTTGGCTGCAAGATTGGAACAAATAAGTGTGACTGAAAAGGCTCTAAATTGATCAGTGATTGCCTGACTGTAACTAAATTTGAAACATATATACAGAATGACAAATGGAGGGAGTATGCTTAATTAATACTTAATTCTATTATCTCATTATCTACTTAAGTCTATTATTCAGTTATTAATTTTATTATATAACATTTTATGATGTTTCAAAAATAGCAATGCTACATTGACACCATGAAAGAGTTAGTCTTTGAAGACTAAGGTCCAGGGTTTGATTCCCCGTCTGGGATAATGGATGGATCTGTATAAATCTTTGTGGACATATCCTTTAGTGATTACTTATATGAACTAGAGGCCTTTCTGAAAAATCCAGGTATCAGCTGTATGTCTTCTACAGCCAGAGGCTGGCACATAAAGCCACATTTGCATTGTTAGCCTCTTAATGCTTGAACCCCGCAGATTGCCGCTTGTGGCTATGTTTTTGTTTTGTTGTTACTATAATATGATACTGTGATACTGTAATATCGGAAACTGTGGTAATTTCTGTACATTTTTTTATATCAGCGGATATCTATTTTTTTCAAGAACTGTACCACTTATTTTCTAATTCTCTCTTCTTTCTGGGTGTTGTCTGCTGGTTTTAGTGCTTCCTATAACCTGGAAGTAGATCTTAACATCTATAGCAAGCAGAAACCAACATTATTGTTAGTGAGATAACATGCATAGGGTATTGTTTTCATCTCTCCTGTAGACACTGCAGTACACATTCCACAGTAAACAATCATTCAGAACAAAATAAGCTGAGGAAGCTCTGAATCAAACACCTTTTGACCTTATGTCAACAATTAACATTTTTTTCTCTGCCCCTCTCTTCTCAGCTGGGAGGGTCATTTCTCCTTGGAGTCGGGATATGGGTGCTGGTGGACCCCACAGACTTTAGAGAGATTGTGGCTACCAACCCCCTCCTCTTCACTGGAGTTCACATCATACTAGCTATGGGAGGCATGCTGTTCCTGCTGGGCTTTCTGGGCTGCTGTGGAGCCATAAGAGAGAACAAGTGTCTGCTACTCTTTGTAGGTGGCCATCTGTGTGTGTGTGTGTGTGTGTGTCTCTCTATGTGTTTGTGTGTGTGCATGAGTGAGAGAGAACATGGCTTGTTTTATTGTCTTGGGACAAATAGTGACAAAATGGTTTTGTTTGTTCTTCCAAAGACAAGCAGGCTACTGAGTGATATATGAGAGTTCCATTTGTGTTTGTTATAGTAAAGGAGGTTTACCTTGAAAGCATAAGTATTCAAGACATTCAAGACCAGTATTGATTTAAACTGTGACATTTTTTGTCTTTTTTGTCTCTGCAGTTCTTTATGTTCATCCTCATTATATTTTTAGCAGAGCTGGCTGCTGCCATACTGGCCTTTATTTTTCGGGAGCATGTGAGTGTCACTCAGATTTTTCTATGAACTGCACACTGACTTGTGGCATTGTGTTGAAGCTGTCACTCAGCCATTTACATCTTTCTGATTGTGCACGCAGCTAACCAAAGAGTACTTTACAAAGGAACTGAGGAAACACTATCAAGGCTTCAACACTACTGATGTTTTCACCACTACATGGAATGCCATAATGAACACAGTATGTTTGCTCTTTTCAGATGTCAATTAACACTGACAGAATGCTCAAAGAACCATGTTATGTCTATTAGGGGACCAAGTAGGACTAGCCATTGTGTTTTAGTACACTTTTTAACATTGCCTGCATCGATTTGACCTCACCATTTCACTTCTGAGGAATCCCCTATGTCATCCTAAGTGCTGCACCATTGGTGTATTAGTATATGTGAAGTTAGATGACCCCTTGGAGGGGCAAAGGATTGAGTCAATGTAAATGTAGACTTGAGCAGTGGAACTTGCCATAAATCTTTGTTTCCTTTTCAGACACCAAAAAAATGGCAGAGCTGTTTATAAGCAAGTGTAATAAAATACTTCAATACGTATTATTTCAAAACTATAACATTTGATTCGCAACACCTGATGTACATGACTGCAGCTAATTAACAAGCTAAGCGTTATACAGCTAGCAGCAAAAAAAAGAGGGGAAATCACTAGGTTCTCATTGTTAACTTAAAACTTAAGCCAGACAGAACAATAATTCACAAAGGTTATGTACAGTCATTTGTAAAAGTTTTGGCACCCCAGGTCAGATTATGTGTTTTGTTTATTTTCTAAGTGGAAAAATAAGTACACATTCTGTACATAGAACACACTTCTGCACATTTTATTGTACAGTTAGTGTTTATTTGCTGAATTTAACATATTGGGGGAAAAATAAAACATAAAATGTGGCCTATAGCACATTCTATGTTTTACATTTTATTTATGTCCAATATGTAAACTCCACAAATAAACAGAAATTGTTCACTGCGAATTGCAGAAAATTATATATTTAATTTTGTTCCCTGCAGAGGACATATTTTCGCAAAATCCATAAAATGTCTTTTGATCGAGGGTGTTCAAAATTTTGCATTGTGTGTTCCACTGTATGTTATGTTTGGACTTTTCAAAAAAACAATTTACAAAGTTTGTTTAGCTAGTTTGTTGAGCTCACTGAGGCTAGCTTATCGAAGTGTGTTCCTACTAAAAAAAATCTGCTCCTCATTGTCCCCTCCTCTCCATGTCCTGCGAAGTTTAACATAGGTGCTATGCACTTCTTAGTTGGTGAGGGCATGTTAATAGTAGTGGGTCTTATTTGTAGTGGTTTCCTGTACAACATATTAGACACTTTTATACTTCACTCCTGAGTCTCATAGAGTTAAACCATAATTAGAAATGATATAACATCAGGGATTTTTTTTTTTAAAGTAATTATTCCATATTTGTATTAATGTAATGCATGTCTGTATATGTTTTCCGTTCTTTGTCTAGTTTGATTGCTGTGGTGTGAACAGTCCTGAGGACTTTGAGGAGAGCCTCTTCCGTGTCCTCAACCCTAGTTATGTAGTGCCCGAGGCCTGCTGCCGTAGGAACAGTCACCTAGGGGATGTGAGCTTCAGCAACAAGGACGAGTGCCTCGCAGGCAACATGCTATACCGCAACAACAAGGTCAGATCATCTCCATTCCCTCAGTACTCAAAGAACAAACCGTTTACTTAAGTGTTCCATTTACATGTATGTTTTGGAACAGTTCCACTGACAGAAGAAAGGGAGTTATAGACAGTGGCTGTTTCCCAATTTGGGTTTTAGGTCACTAAATTATATTTAATTTAAAATAGTACAAAGACAACATAGCAAATTTTGAAACTGAAAAATGTTATAGTTTTTTGAAGTATATATGCCTATTTTAAATTTGATGCCAGCAACACGTTTAAAAAGAGCTGGCACAGGGGCAAGTCCATCTTAAATGAGCTTGGGCCCAAAGAAGGCAGTGGCATTTCTGGATCCTGTTTATATATGTTTTTTTTTTCTTCTGCATGGTAGTTTTACCTTACATTTGAGGATGCAGTGACGAACTGTAAAGACTGTAAAGAATCGTGTCTGTTTTTAATGCGGTGCCACCTGAGGGCCTGAAGATCACGGCCAGCCAGTTTTGGTTTTTGATCTTTTCCCTTGCATGCAGCAATTTCTCCAGACTCTCTGAATCTTTTAGTAATATTGTGCTGTAGAGGTCTTTGCTGTTTTACATTAAGAAACATTCCTGAATCCTCATCTTTACCTCTAAAAGAGTCAGCCTCTCTGGGATGCTTTCTTTATGCCCAGTCATGTTACCTGTTGCCAGTTAACTTAATTAATTGTGAAATGCTCCACAGAGTGTTTTTTTTTTTTAAGCATTACACAATTTTACCAGTCTTTTGTCACCCCTGTCCCAACTTTTTTGAAAGTGTTGCTAGCATCAAATTTAAAATGGGCATATATTTTCAAAAAACACTAAGATTTCTCAGTTTCAACATTTGATGTGTTGCCTTTGTACTATTTTCCATTAAATATAGGGTTCAAATGATTTGCATATCATTGTATTCTGTTTTTATTTACATTTTACACAGCACCACAACATTTTTGTAAATGGGGTTGTCGTAAAATTAACAAGCGTTACAATCTTATTTCCTAAAGTGACATTTGCAAACCTCAGCCAGTGACCACCACAGTTACCACACCCTCACTTTAGCTATCACAG
Organism: Colossoma macropomum; assembly: GCF_904425465.1. Taxonomy (NCBI): domain Eukaryota; kingdom Metazoa; phylum Chordata; class Actinopteri; order Characiformes; family Serrasalmidae; genus Colossoma; species Colossoma macropomum. The sequence goes on along the minus strand of NW_023495849.1, from coordinate 8,975 downwards.
TGGTTACAGTTGACACAGCTTTGTTAAAAGGGAAAAAGAATGCACACTGGCCACAGGCTCTGCATTTTTGAGTGGCCGGGGGCACTGGGCAAAAAGCAGTGTCTACCACTGCCCCTTCGAAATAGCCCAATGCTAATGAGGTAGTATGGACCTAATTTGGTCACAGTACCACTTAGGTAACAAAAACTTAATGAAAACAGCACAGTAATACCTGGAACTTTTCTTTACATCAAGAAAGCCCTGAAAAACCTTTTCAGGACAATTGCAAATGTTACATATTTTTTTTTAAAATGTGACTGAGGATTTGTGAATGAGCTTTATGTTCTAATAGTGATCTTCCTCAAACAACCTTAAGCTAAAGCAGACGAAAGGCATTATAACTCACTTCTGACTTTCCTAATGGTCATTAATGGTTTTTCATGTTTTCAATGTCAAGGGAATGTGTGTAAATGTGTGTGTGTGTGTGTGTGTGTGTGTGTGTGTGTGTGTGTAAGCATTTGGGAAATGGTAAGAAGTAAGAGCCACACAGCAAATGATCGTAGCGAGAGTTCTTCACGTGGTTGTTCACTGCCACTCATGCATACACTAATTAAAAAGGGTGAAAAAAAAAACATTAAAAACTGTATGAAATACTAGCGTGTCCATTCTTGGGTATTTTTTTTCCTCATGTTTCTGTTTCAATTGACAGGGGTGTTATTCATCAGTTGTGGACTACTTTGAGATGTACATATATGTGGCTGGTGCCCTGGCTATTGTTGTGCTTACAGTTGAGGTATAACCTTTTCACATTTTCTCCGTTAACGACAATGATGGATTAAATGTTTTGTCCAAAGATATAGAAAAAGATGAGATGCCTTAAAGAACTGAGACTGTTCTGATGTTATATGATGATTAATAACTGCTGCCCTCTTGTGGTGATATCCTGCAAGCGCTACATCTTCATTTTGCCAGGACAGCTTAAATTATAAATTGTATGGGTCAAGCATTATTTAAGTGTTCTATGTTTCCACCATTAACGATGACTCAATGCTGCAATATATAGTGATTTATATACTTCTAATAGGTTTGTTTCTGTTCCTTTCACAGCTTTTTGCTATGGTCTTTGCTATGTGTCTGTTCAAAGGAATTCAATAAGTGCACAAAGGATTTTCTCAAAATGGAACTAAACAAGAATGATTAGAAAATTAATCTTTCAGAGACTTGTACTTCACAGCTGGACCTCTGAGGTGCTAGGTGACACACCAAAAAGGAAAAAAATAAAAAGATAGCTCAGTGGACTCGCATGTAGAGGCTCATACATACTTTGAACCAGGTGTTAAAAAGGACCAGTTAAAGCCTGAATAGAAGAGGACGACGACACTGCACTGATTTGGCTGAAGAGTATTTATAAAAAGTGATGTGGGCTTGTTTTTATAGACATTTGTGTTTAGTTAAAAATGTTTTAGAATTTCTTACTCTGTCCATCAAAAACACCCCCTCCCACACAACAGAACAGCTTATCATGCTGGCACTAGTGACACTAGTTCTGTACATTATTGTAAGTATCCATTTTTAACTCTTACTGTTGTGATCCTGCCTGTCTGTGTTTGCCTTCTTCCCTCTCTACATAGCTTTTTTTTAACATTTTTTTTTTATTGTGATGTTTATTGTAATGATGCTTCTATGTAATTTAAGCTAATTTTTTTTATACATGCTTATGTTTGAAAGCTAAGAATGCCATTAAATGAATTTTTGTGTATTTCAGAATCACATTATTAAAAGTTTCACAAAGTCTGATGTGTACAAAGGCCTAATACAAAGTAAAAGGAAAACCTCAGTCATCATGCTGACTTTAAGGCTACTTTAAAAGCACATTGTAAAAAATACAGTTTATTAGGTACTCATACCTTAGCAGACTTTTCTTGCAGACAGTATGATCATGTCTTGCAATGATCTTCTTAGTCACATGAGAACAGCTGCTCTTCTGTTTTTGCTTACACATCACACAAACAAGCGTTTGATTTTCAGCCTCAGTTTTCAACCCTATTTATGTATGTCTGTCCCACAGATCTAAATGCCTGAAACTCACCAGTTGAGCAGTCTTCGTTACATAATAATGAACCCTCTTTCAGATATATTTTCCTTCTGCCATCTTAATCCAAAATTCAAAGGTTGATTAAATGTTCAGCATTTTTATACATGCTACAGAGCATGGGTTTGCTTAATTGTATCATGCAGTACTTTCAGAATGGGATGGCCAGGTAACACCCAGAGATTTAATTAGGGTGGCAAACTGATAGGAAAAAAATGTAAAAAAAATAGCACTACTGTATTAAAATGACGTATAAACTGGTGTGTTCGTTTTTCCTCTGTACATAACTAAATCTGTCCATCATTTCCACAAGAACAAAATAATACATTGATTCAACTACTGTTGAAAGTAAACGGAAAGACAATGTCATTCATGAGGAAATTATGTATTTAAATGAAGTAAATTAAATATCACTTTTTTCAGTGCACAATGTTAACTTTAAGAAAAATATTTCATATAGATATGCCATAGAAGTTAAATTAATGTAGGCTGCCATCGCTACAGGTTATACATGGGTCTAATTATTAGACAGCACTGTATAAGGTAACCTACAACACATGAATGTATTCAATTGTGAAAAGAAATGTCAGCAGAATAAACTCTTATAGCTGACTCATTATTGATAGTTAACGCATCTTACCATCGCAAAGCTTACTTCATAGTGCAAGATATGCTATTTATTGTCATCAGACTCATAACTGATTGGTAACTACCCCAAACACAGATTTTCACCTAAACCCATCTTTGATGGTTGATGGCATCATTGATTAATGATGGCTGACTGAGGATGGTTGACTGTGTCACTTTCCCTAACTGGAGTGGCCAGAAGGAAGGTCATGCTTCAGTGCCACCCTGGCCACCCTTTGGCTGCCACCTCTGCATTTCTTCAAGTTTTTTTTAATTTGGCACCTGCCTATACATGTACTTTATAGGTATAGAATTATTGACTGTTGTCTATCAATTGCTATGTACAAGTTGTAAGCCATCCTCTGTCAAAGATGGTCCTCTGGTGGTCCTTTTCCTTTGATGAAGGTAGTAGTGTGAGGCTGACGAATTGCACAGCAACAGATGCAAACAAGAAATAACTACACCTACAAAGTACACCTATACAAAAAGGTGCACCTGATAAAATGGCCAATTAGTGTAGATACGAGGTGTATCAAAAAAAAACTTTATATAACACTTTATCTCTTAGGTGTAATACAGAAATGCTTCAATGTACTATTATGTACATAAACAACTTTATTGGACTGATATGTGGCTAAATATGATGGAACAACTTGAGTCAAATTCATCTGCGAGAAGTTGGTCAACCACAGTGCAGAATGTAAAACACAAAAGGATGGTCAGAAAAAGGTTTTAGGTCAAAGGTGCACGACAGGAGTTCACTTTCACCAGCACACTTTGGTTGTATCCCTACTCAAACAAACCCACTAAACCTGGCAAAAATGATTTAAATCTGTTGTATTTAAGCAGGTAAATCACCAAATTGTTCTGGATGCTGACTCTCCACCCCTGTGCACCCCTGTTTTAGATGGTATAGATAAACAATCAATTTTCAAATTCAGTTTTTCCAGACTTGCTGATTTGCTTGAGGATTTGTTGCCAATATTTGAGATTTGCAAAATTATGACTGACACAACAATAAGCACTGTCAGCCAAGTGTATCAAGTAAAGGGAAAATTTCTCAAACCAAACCTGCAGTAAGAATGGTGGTGGCAGGGAGTTAGATTGAATTATTAGGGTAAACATGATAGACTGGTGTTACTGAGGGTGCAGCTTGTTTAATTTGAGAGGCAGCATAAGTCTGCTTGTTAATAGGTTTGACATCAAGCTGTAAGTGGGGTTGTCCACAGAGAGTAATCCAAACCTTTTTCAGCTTCAAGAATAAAAGAACACCCTTCTTCAGATGATCAGGATAGTGTGTGTCTGGCTGGCTTTAAGGTAAGCTAAACTTAGCTGAATTACTGTATTTGCTAAAAATCATTTTAATAAGATGTCAAATAAATAATAATAAAGCAACTAGCTAACTATTTAGCTTCTTAACTGCTGACAGCTTGATAAATCAGATTTGACAGGACTGTATACAGTGCTGGTGATTTGTGATTTAAAACGTGTGTGTATATATATATATATATATATATATATATATATATATATATATATATATATATATATACACATACATACATACATACATTATATATATATATATATATATATATATAATATATATATATATATAATATATATTAATGCACTCATACACATGCTATTATTGGCATTTTATTTATAGTGCTGTGAATTTATAGTGCTGATTTCTTCTATTCTTGCATATTTGTCACATTCGTCTCAGATCTTCAAACCAAATTGATTATATAAAACAACCTGAGCAAACACGAAACGTTTTTAAATGATAATTTCCTTTATTGAAGGAAAAAATTAACCAACCCCAGCCTTGTGTGAAAAAGTAATTGGCCCTTACTCAATCAACCAATTAACTAAATGTAACTAAATGATTGTGAGAGAGTATCACACCAACAGTCAAACAGTGGTAGTGGTGTGATAGTGTGGGGATGCTTTCTTGCTTCAGATCCTAGGCAAGCTGCCATAATTGATGAAACTATGCTGCCCTCTATTAGAAAATATTGCAGGACAATGTCCAGTCATCAGTCCGTGACCTGAAGCTCACATGCAATTGGGTTATGCAGCAAGACAATGATCCAAAACACAAGAGTAAGTCTGAATGGCTCCAAAGAAACAAAATTAAGGTTTTGGAGTGGCCTAGTCCAAGTCCTGACTTGAACCGCATTGAGATGCTGTGGCAGGACTTTAGACAGGTGAATTACTGCAATCCTGCAAGAGTAGGCAAAAATTCCTCCTTAGTGATGTGAAAGACGTCTAGGCATAAGAAGCATTTAGCTGCAGTTGTTACTGCTAAATGTGGCACAACCTGTTAAGTTCATTTTTCACCTTAATGAAATAAGTGGGGTCCAAAAGTCTGAGAAAACAGATATTTTGCATTTTTTAAAATTTGATACAAAGTTATCCATTACAAATTACATTAAAATAATTTGAGTAAACAGTACAATCTTTGGAGTTTAAACGAATTTCAGAATTTCATACTACTTGCTTTCTCCCCCTTTTGTTTTTATGACAACGTGCATTCAAGCTGGCTTGGACACCACAAGTTTGTGCAAAGGCCTTTGATAAGAAGTCATCTGTTTCACATGTGCTTCAATGGAAGTGGTAAAGCCAAAAAAAAAAAAGGTACAAAGGCTTTAAGGCCTGGTCAGTGTCACAAATATGTTCAAATCTGAATAGTGACCTAAAAGTAGAGCAGAATATTGAATCTTCTTCATTTTACTTGTCAATTTCTTTATTTATTTATTTTTTTCAAAATGTCAGTTTATTTCCAGGCTTAAACCCTGAAAAACTTCTGGACCCCACCCTAAGTACTGCAAACTTTTTTCCTTCAATAAATGAAAAGGAAAAATTCGTTCCTTGTGTTCTCTATGTCTTATATTAAATTGTGTATGATCTGAAACTATTTAGTGTAAAAAATATGCAGAAAATCTGAAATACATTTTTCACAATACTAAATTTTAAGAGAACAGCAGCAGGATTTTTTTGTAGAGCATCAACATTAGACCTATGGATAGAAGTCCAACAAGCTATATGCCAATATTTATTGCCATCATAATTAAGAATATCATAGTGACACATCACTTTCAATTCTGTGCTTGTCAAGATGAATTTGTTGTCAGATTCTTTGCTAGTCATGGAAAAAAATCCTTACCAGTCCTGTTAAGCAGTAAACATCCTTGCAGTAGAACTGTCTACAAATCACAAAGGGGTTCTCTCTGCAATCAAATTTTAAAAGAACAATCAAAAGCTATCAAAATAGATTTCAATATGACCTACTGATATTGGTAACTGATGCCTTGGCCAACCAAATACCACTCCAGCAGCAGACAACTTAAGGATGGGATAGAAAATGTTGGCTCGAGAACTCGTAAAAAAAGTAAAGGAAGTGATCTTTTGTTTATACTAAATAATGTATCCATATATCCGTGGCAAATATGTGATTCAAACAGCACTTTCTATTGTGCGGATATAAAGTGTATGTGACTATCTACCAAAGTGGCATGGAAACAACTATTATTGCCTTCATACATCAAAAAAAAAAAGTTAGCATTTGCTTTCCCAAGATAAAAAGATACAATTAGAAAAGTTTGTAAGCAATCTTGGCTAAATGCTGGTGGACCGAAAAAAATGATCGGTTTTAGAGAGCAGCGGTGTTCTTCAACTACTGTCTCTTTAGGCAACAATGCTGCAGAGATGCATTTAATTGTTAGCTGACTGTAAAGGGGTCACTGTAGATACTGGCATGGCATCAACAGCCTTTTGATACTTTAAAAGAAACTAAACCAAGTTGCCGTTGAGTTTGGTCCACTCAAAAATGTCCTGCTCGCAAACAATGTCCGAGTTGATGAGCAGGTAGCGGTCTCCAACACAGAAGTGCTTCTGGCAGGCCGCACATTTAAAGCACTCAAGGTGGTACACTTTGTCACGCACACGCATTGTCATTTCAAAGGCCCGGATCCTCTTCTCACAGGAAGCACAGAGCCCATCCTGACCAAACAGTCTGCAAAAGAAGGAAGAGATCTGACTAAATCAATAACACTCCTCACTGAGGTCCACATTTTTTTTCCTTTGTATCAAAACTATATGAAGTGTCTGGGACCAAGCCTCTGTGAAACTAGCTTACACCTCCTTATTTGCAAGTTTTGTTGTGCAGAAGGAGACTTAAAAATCAGGTTTTATTTTACATATAAAAACATTTCACTCAGGCAATGAAAACAACAATAACAGTGACTAAAGTAGTTAAAATTGTCCACTTTAATGTGAAAGTTTCTGTAATGGCAAAGTGCACATGAGGCAACATGACCTAAGTTTTCTCAAATTTATGTTTGCAAGAAAATCTGACCTAATACCTTTTACATAAAAATAAAAATAATTTTCTGACTGCAATGTGTAGACAACAATCATTTCAACTGGCCTCTTACTAGAGAAATGAATATCTTTTAAATGTACCTGAGGTAGTCCCTCCGACACAGCTTCCTACCGAGTTTGTAGTACAGCCTCCGGCCAACCTCCCCCAGCCGGCAGCCACAGAGGTCACAGCTCAGACAGTCCTCATGCCAGTACTGCTCTATAGCCTTGAGGAAAAAGCGGTCTCCAATGCTTTGCTGACAACCACCACACGTCAGCAGCGATGGAGGCATCTGGAGGACCTCATCCACAGGTTCCCTGTGGATTCATTGAAAAAATGACATTTTTTTTCTTCAAAATGAAAAGAAAAATAAAATAAAAGAGCATGGTCCTGGTTGGTACATGGACTGTTATCCACTGAAGCTGTGAGAGGGGGTTCAGTCCCTGATTGGCATCTGACAGCAGACCTCATACAAGCCTATGTTTCTTGTGTTTAATAAATATGCTGATAAATGGTCTTTACAGCGTTTAGATTTAGCATGAATAACACATCACAATTCAGTAATTAATCTGAGCATGTCTGTAACAAGACTTATTTTCCTTAACTCTCTGTGCCACAACAAAAGCCTGCCTAAGTCTTTAGTATTTATTCAAGCTTCAAGCTACAAGTATTACTGTTATAGTTGCATACCCTTTGGCTAAAGCAGCTCATTTCACTTACAATCATACATGCAACAGCACAACCAGCGAGCCAAAAAATGATAGACTATCTGTACAAAGCCTTCAAATCATCATTCCTCTGTCACTTTTCCCTCTGATAGGCGATGGTGGTGGTATAATGCGCTACAAGTTAGCCTAGCTGAGTAGCTGCTGTCCAGAGTCACTGCTTTACTCACAAGAGCTGTTGGTACATGCCTGTTTTGAGTGGCACATGCTGTTTCTCTAAGGCAGGTGATACCAACTGAGCAGTGTGAGCAAGTGCCATCAATTACCAGTTATCGATGGCAGGTGCCATTTACAAAGTGGCACATGCTAGTACATGGCATTACCAGATGGCTGAGTTGCCACTTCCTGCTGCCAGAAGCCAATGGGGGACTGAACCCTTGCTGAGCTGTGTGTGGTAAAAAACAATAACTTTCACTTCTCCAATAATCCATACCGCATTTGCATGTATCACCCTAGCTGCAAATTCTCATGAGAATTGCAGGCCTTGTATAACATTCAGAAAATGCTGCAGTATGAATTGGCCATTGCCTTTTCAATCAGTGTATGGAAAAAAACAGTAATGTTTAATCACTACAAAAAGAATAAAGTTTGCATGTCATGGTTGGCCGTTCAGCGTTATGAAGGCTTTTATGTCAGTGTCTTCTTGTTTCTCCCCAAAGAGTGCCTCTGTGTCATCACTGCAACAGACTTTGTATCTTGGCACACCCATATACAGAATGCTACTGCTCCAAACCACTGTCTTTACATTAATACAGCAAACTAACGACAGATATTTAAGCAGTTTAGTTTCATTACCAGTTCTAATTAGCCTTAGAGTACACTGTTAGGCTTTGCAAGCAGTTGAAAACCTGAAAGGTGGTACAGCTTCGTTCCTTCATAAACACCTAAGTTTATGTTCGTTAACCCTCAATATAAAGTATAATAAAGTTATATTTTTTAGACAGGTCAACACAGGACCCATAAATGTGCGTTACATTAATACTTCAAAAGTATATGACAAACATTGCTCATAACGTCAGAAATGCCAAAATTACGTGCACTCAGTAAGACGCGTTCCACCATGCTGGGGGTGGTTCACGCTCACACGACCTGTCACTCCAAATCCATTGACCAATAGAAAGTGCATTAGATGTCAATAAGTACCAAGGACAGACAGGAAAACACACAAACCCCCCAATTTCTA
>NW_023495848.1:12500-81885 GCF_904425465.1 Colossoma macropomum | reverse complement strand
GACGTCCAAAATGTGTTTAAAAATAGTCGGTCAGTCAGGGACATATTATGAACGTCAATAGACGTCCAAAATCCGTTTCAAAAAGTTAGTCCATTGGTGACCTATTAATAACGTCAATAGACGTCCAAAATCCGTTTCAAAAAGTCAGTCCAATGGTGACCTGTTAATAACGTTAACAGACATTCAAAATCAGTTTTAAAAGGTCAGTTCATTGGTGACCTGTTAATAACGTCAATGGACGTTTCACTATAACCCAAAAATAATGATAATGATCATGATAACAATACCAGTACCACTGCTTCTAGACTACTGCTACTACTACAACAACTACGACTGCTATTCCTACTCCTACTACTACTACTACTAATAATAATAATAATAAGAAGAAGAAGAAGAAACAACAAAAAGAAATCTGTATTCCATTCCAGAGATGTTATGTTATGTTTCTTTTCTGAAAGATACCAAATGTTAAATATAGATGGGCTTACCGTTATGTTAGATATTGATTGCTGAAGCTTGATAATATTTCACTTGTCTTTATGGTGTAAAGAACATGCCATGTGACGTCACATGGAGTGTGGTTGTCATTATTTAACATGGTGCCATCAGCTTTTCTATATTTCCTGGACTTTTTTCAAATTTTAATGCAAGTGCTAAATGGTGTTTAATTGCATATCTCATAGCAGTATGCATTATTTAAGACAATTTGAATTTGAATGCAAAACTATTTGCGTTTTAATTTATTGTATTGTATAATAGCTGGCAACTTTTAATATAGTAAAGCAGCGTTTTTGACCATTCATTTTCATTATCTTAATATGGTCTGACTCTGACATAAAAAAACGCCCATTTTATTGTATTTCGTCATCATGGCCCTTCAGCTCTGCCAAAATGAATATTTGCAATCCTGTTTGCAGCTGCATTTCCACTGTCAGCAAGGCAGTCCTGTCATTTAAGCGCTGTGGGTTTGTTGGATGTATCAAGCGGGTTAAAGAAGCCGCGATATCCATCTGAACGGACACCGATCACTGCCCCTATGGAAGGTCCTCGTCTGAGAAAGTCCTCAGCGAGCCGCCCACAGCATACGGCGGTACTGTCCACAATGACCCAGGTGAGTAAACGTTGGCTGGCCGTTTTAGGTAGACCTTTTGCCATAGCTAAGCTTACAACGAATCTTTAAATATTAGTATTATCGTTTTTTCATGAATAGAGGGTACATGTTAGCCAGCTGGCTAGTTAGTATTTGATACAGCTGCTGAAGCCGTCCTGCTAAGGTTAGCTAGTGCTGAACAGTCGTGCTAACTACGGGAAACAGCGGTCGGTGCTGCACGGCATTAACGTAGATTTAAAGATTTGTCTGTATTGGCTGAATATAGCGAATTAAAAGCTTATTAACGAAGGTAACGGTCATTTTATTTCCCTTAATTCAGTGTGATTGATGGAAACGGTCCTGATAAAAGCTAAGCTCGCTAGCTAATACTATTGATTCATCACCACAACACACGTTTTCTGACATTAGCTATTTCTGTTGTTGCCCCGTATAAGTATTTGCTAATAACTTCTTAGAAACACCACATAATCATTATAGTAAAACGCTAACGTGAATAGCAGCTGTATATTGTGAATGTACTGCTCCATATAGCGTCTGCGTCGGTGTTCATCTTGGATTTTTGCGCGGGCTCATTTGTAAAAGTTAGCCGTTAGCTATATTGAGCTACATTAGCTATATTTACAGAAGCTTGTAGTCACATACATGAATAGCTCGAGGCTCATTTTAAAACTGCCAGGAGCATATTTTTACTTTGAAACGAAGTACCACAATTAATGATTATTTTACAATATTTGAAAGTAGCTAGCTTATGCAGCTAGGTAATTTGAGCAGCTAACGCTAGCTAGCTAGCTAGCTTATTTTTTTATACAGCTGCAGAAGCTACAGCTGTGTTTCTAGATGTTGGTGGAGAGTGGAAATGTGGCAGTCATTCTGATGCTTCGTTCATTAGCTTTGGCTACACAAGTTGAAATCATTAGTGAGTTTTTATTAGACAATGAAATAACAAACAAATATTTGTTTCAGAAGCTGACTGGATTTGTCTGTGTGCCACAACAACATACTGGCAGTGGTCAAATAATGCACACAAGTTATAAAAGTAAGTATTATCACAAACAGAATAGAACGTAATGTGTTAACAATTTATGTACAGGTTTCCTGGTTATCAGTTGCCACACTCATTTTATGACTAAGAACCTGTTTAAAGGAATGGTTCAGCAAAATATAAAATTTAAACAATTTTCTGCTTACCCCCAATGTAGTCTTTTGGCCAAGACATAATTGGTGTCCAAAGTTTGTGTCTTTAGTTTAGCAATGGAGCTGTGAAGCTAACATTTCTAACAAACCCTAAAAGTCAATATTCACCTAAATCATTTCATGTCTTCATTAAGGTGGCGCAGACTTCTCAATGTGGTGTACAACACAATATGACATACTGTGGGCTATAAAAGTGAACAAAACATCAAAGAGTAAGTGCCGTGGGTGACCTCTCTGTCTCAGGAGTAGGATTGCTGATCTAGAATCGTTTTTTATGAAAATGACAGTCATAATTACTGATCCAACATCAGTCCTGTGCAGCCTTTGTGTTGCCTGAAATGGCCGTAGTGGGGAGGTTTTGTTAATTTCTATAGTTCAAAGTAAGTCATTGTGTGTCCTACACTACACTGACATGTCTGCTGACTCTAATGGAGACCTAGATGAGGTTTGAGAGGATTGAGAGAAGTTTCAGGGATGTTTTTATGGAAAAACATAGTTAATATTGTCTTCTAGTGTTTGAGCAATGTTACATATAACACCAGTACTAATCTAAAGAAGCAGAATCATTAATTGTAGTCATTTCAGTCAAATTTGATATTGGAATTTGTAAGGCATATAAAAAAGTCAAATTATAATACTGAGCTTTTCTGTGATGCTTCGTATGTTATACAGCTGCATTCTGTACTATTTACTACCCAGTTCGTTCTTTGGACTGTGCTTTATTCTTTTAACAAATAAACACTGACCAAAATAAGAGAGAGGCTTTTCAGTTTCCAGCAGTCTAGTATAGAGTTTAGAAATCTCATGGGTCTTAGGAGAATATATAAAATTAGAGACAGTATATAAAATTAGAGACAAGCTCAAGCCCTTTGCATTTAAAAGAACATATCACAACATCACTACTTCGCAGTTGTTTAGAAGCCCACTGAAATAAACATTTAAAAATAACTAAAAAAAAGATGACTCCTTATTGGCTACATTTCAGACAGGAAAATATTATTTATATTATATGGAAACATATTTCAGATTTGAAAGGTTTAAATATATGTGAATTAAAAGCTGTCAAAGGCCTTGTGGCATTGTGAATATTAACTGATAAGTAAGACTAAATAAGTAATAAGTATGATGTTAGAATGGCTTTCACCTTCCACAGATCTGTCTGTTTTTGCCAGGAGATTTTAATGATTTGTGTGTGCATTAATTGTAACAGTCTTGTTTGTATTTTATATCAGCTGCAGTTCTGAAGTGGAACAACAAAGCCACAGCTCATGAGATGGACGCTGCCATGGCCGATCACCTCAAGCACGCCCCCTGCAGAGCTTTTTACTTTATTTTTTTTTCTTTTCTTGTTTGACTTCTCAGAAACTAAAATGCAAGATTTTGTGTTGTTAATTAATCACCTTGATTTCCTTTACATTAAAACATTGAAAATCTTATACAGTACTGACACAGCTTATGGTTCAAAGGTGAAAATTCTTTCTGAATTGATGCATAGGATCTTTGTCATAGTCCTGACGAAGTTCATGGTCCAGTTTTATGTTCCACAAATGAAGTTAAGAATAACTACACATTTTCAATAAGGTTTCCATTTAACAAAGTTTGTTTTATGTTTACATTGGAATCAAAATTGTTAGTTAACTACAGGAAGATTCTTTGCATGGTGAAAATGTTCTTTACATTAACCGAGAATGTGTTGTATATGGTTCTATATAAAAAATTCATTCTATATAGCACCAAAAAAGGTTCTTCTGCTGTACAGTGTATTAAGCATGAAATGGTTCTATATAGGATTCATGGTAAAGTGCTATCTTTTTTTGAGAGTGTACTAGTGGAAATTAATTTTGGATGACTTTTCAATGCCTTTTAATGTATAATTTATAATTGTTACGTCTCCTAGGGGTAAGACGCACAAAGAGGAAGCAAGACTGCCCGCTCAGACGCCAGACCAGAACAAAAAAACCAAAAAAAAACAAAAAAAACCTTCTAATTAATAAATAATAATAATAATAATAATAATCACATCAAATACGGATTTAACAATTTATTCAATGCTTTTGCACTTTGCACTTCATCAAAATTATTTTCAGCTTGCGACTGAACAAGAAACCAAAAAAAAATAATAATAAGGGAAACATAACTTCAGGGAGGCCCAAGGCCCAAAACAACAAACAAAAAAACCTAATATAGAAAAATAACTAACTAAACTAACGCACAAAAGAAAATTACAAAACCACTAACCTCACTACACTACCAATAAAAAATGACCAACATATCAAACAAAAAGGGCAGGCCACCCCTACATTCCCTTTCTAAACAAAAGAAACACATTTACAAAAATGTCTTCACTGGCTCACACGTACCGGTAGGCCAGCAAATCACCAACAATAACTGGTCTGTCGACTGGCGGGCAGCCAGGAGAGCGGAACCATGCTATGCCAAATAAAAACCGCTCTCTCTTGATCCATCACCAAAGGCCTTTTATAACCGGCGCCAACTGGAACAGCCAATCACATGTCGGGAAAAACGAGACGTCAGTCATACAGCAACGTCCACCTGAAAACACTCAGACAGAGAAAAAGGAAAAGGCCAGACACAAGACGTAACAATAATTTTTTCCAAGGCCTTAGAACACCTTAAAATGACGTTTTTACTGTGACTTTTTTGGTCGTCTTTTCAACAGTTGAGCTTGGACGTCTTTTCAACTTTCATTTTCAACCATAAGAAAACGTAAATTAAACAGCAGTTATGTACGTGATTTCAACGGCTAAGTTTAGACGTCTTTTTTTAACTTTCATTTTGAACCTTAATAAAGCGTAGTTTAAACGGCAGTCAGACACGTGATTTCAACGTTGTTTCAACGGCCAAATGTTTACTGGGGATGGTTCTATATAGAACCTTTTTGAAAAGGTTTTTATATAGCACCAAAAAGGGTTCTTGGTACAAGCTTGACATCATAACAACAGAAGAACCCTTTTTGGTTCTATATAAAAACCTTTTCAAAAAGGTTCTATATAGAACCACATACAGCACGTTATCCATCAATCTGAAGAACCCTTTTTGGTTCTATATAAATGTATCTATATAGAACCACATACAGCACATTATCCATCAATCTGAAGAACCCTTGCCAAGAAACCTGAAATCATGCAAATGGTTCTTTGAGTGTTCATGGTTCTATATAGAACCATCCACTTTACTAAAGAACCCTTGAACCATCTTTTTACTTTTGTAAGACTGTGGTGTTTCAGTGGGAGCAGTGAATAAAGTGACATCTGCATTTAAATCTGTGAGAAATAAAACTTTATTGGTAAATAAGGTTAGAGGTGCCCAGTCAGTGACCGTGGCGCTCCTGCATCAGTGATATTTAAGGAGAAACAGAAGAGCAACTGCTCCCGTTGACTGAGAATGTCAGTGTGAACTCCTCCACTTCAGGCACTTTTTAGACGCTCCCTTAAACGCAGCCACGTTTCCAATCATTCATCGTCCGTGAAAAAGCCGTTTTTGACTCAGTATACTCGGCTGTAGTTGTTTGTCTGTCTTCTCTGCAGTAGATCATACATGTTATGTCTAATAGACGATAAACTGAACAGATAAAGTTGACCATCCTGTCCAGTTTATCCAGTTTCGTTTTTCTCCTGGACTCCTGCTCTCTGTCTCGCGCCTCTTCCGGGAGTTTCCGGTGAGCTGGTGGGGTTCAAAGATCTCTGCACCTCCGGATCTACAAACTCATTAAAGCTCATTAACCTGAACACTAGTGTCTGAAACAGAGCTGATTAAGGCTCTCAGTGGTCTCAGTGATCAGTGAGCAGGTGGACTCTGGATCTGTAGATCATCCTGAAGCTCTTATTCAGCTACGCCTCAGTGGCTCCACACGAAGGTAGGCAGTGATTAAACTCTCTATCCGGTATATAAGACACTATTGCGCTCTATAAGCTCGGCAGAAAACACAGTTCATCATGTTTCAGTCTGCGTTTCTCATTTTCATACGTTTGAATAGTGTTAAGACTTTTTTACCTGAGTTTAGTAAAAGTGAAAGTGAAATGGTGGGAGTTCAGAGTTGTGTGTGTGTGTGTGGGGCGGGGGGTTAATGTGTAGAGTATATCACAGTGGTCTGTCCTGAGATCGTTGCATGTAAAATAATTTTTTTTTGCTTGTGTGAGCTATTCATTATTTTGAATGCGGTTAATATTCAGTACTATTTAAGCGTATCTTATCTGATCTTGTGTGTTTTAGTCCTTATTGACCTTTGCTACTATAACTGGTTTAGCCACTCCCAACATGTGCTTTAATCTTTTGGAAACATGATTAATGTTTTACTGATACGCTGTGGAGACAAACTACTTTCTTAGTCCCAAACCTAAAAAACAACAACAGTAAATTTAGTACAGTGAGTATTTGTACTGCACTGGCCTTTGAGTGACCTCGTTTTGCATATATTTTTCCACTGAAAACAGCTCTGCAGTACTGCAGCTCCCCCTGGTGGTGGTTTGGGTTTGTTACTGTTTCTGAGTAGATGCATCTGTGATTATCACAGTTTTGTTAATAAAGGGGAACTCCATCCACTTTTTCAAACTGCTGCATAATTGAATGACTAACATGTTAACAAAGTCATTCAGAGTGGTTTGGCTCTGTTCTAGAGAACCTTACAAAGTCAGAACTGTTCACAGTGGTGGTGATAGGAACCAGAAGTCCACCTCTAAAAGAATCAGCCACTGGTCACCTGTTAAACCATTAGGATCCTTTAAACTGTGATATCAATCAATTAAAAAAAGCCAAAACACATTACAGAACCATTAGAAACCAACAGAAACACAATGTTTTTTTTTTTCAACAGGAACTATTTTACCATAATTAGTACTACAAATAAAAACTCAAAGGACTCATGTAGGTTCACTGGTGGTTTTGGATGGTGAATAAAATGTCTATATTTGTGTTGTAGTCATGGCGACCCCTGGTTTTTATCTCCACCACTGTAAAGAAATCTGAACCTTTTCACACCAAACCACTCTGAATCACTCTGATTACTTTTCAGCCACTGAATCACACAGAAATTTAGAAAAATCAGTGGAATTCCCCTTTAGTGTTTCTTTATCAAATGGATAGTTCTGCTCCTAAAATCCGATGCCGCATTGAAAGCCAGTGTAAAATATGTGCAAACCTGGCCGCATCACAACAACTGGATTCTGTATTAATGCGCCGAAGTCACTGAAAACACTGTGCTATGAATGGACCGTTAGCTATAGCGCTAACATCAACCACCAACTGGAACCTGGTTTTGTTTCAACTGAGGTAACAACTAGGCTAAAACATAGCAGGCTAAACAGGCTAAATGATAGCTAACAAGCTCGTCCATTAATAGTTAGTGTTCGGCTGTGAATTGAAGTATTTAATTATAATGAACAGTAAAGAGTGTTAAATGTCTATCAGGTGTCAAATGTGTGTGTTTTTGGTACATCTACCTCACACAGTGTTAAACTCAGTGTGGAAAAATGAATGTGTGGAACCGTTAGCTTCATGCTAACACAACACAGAATATTGTGGGATAGGTGCTAGTGGTAGTTAGCATTGTCCCTGCTGTGGTAATTTGGTGAGCAAAAACTACTTTTAAGACAAAAGTTTCAACATTAAATGCCATTTTATTATATTTGCAGCATTTTATGACATAAAATAAAAAAAAAGACTATACAATGGTAGGTGGCTCAACATCTATTGTTTGGCAACAATAGCCTTTTGAAATGAATTACATGTATTCGCAGATGAATAGTTTATTAGGATTATTATTAATTACAGCTTGAATTATTTATTGAAATGTTGTGTATTTTGTCATAATTAATGTTATCACCATTTCATAAAAGCAAAAAGGCACAAGTAATTTGACCTCCCACATCTGCACAGTCATCTAAAAGTTAGACACTTCAGTGTCCATTGAACTAACCCAGTAATAAACACTAACTGATATTGTTTTCCATTTACAGTGATGCTTCTTCTGTTGCTGATATTTGATCTTCTCAGCTGTTCAAATGCAGGTAATTCATTAATGTCACCCTCAGCAGCATCACTATCATCCTAAACCCTTACAATCTTTTTACACCTGGTCATTTCATGCGACTTCAATCTGGGATATAACCTGATAAGGTTTTAACCACATGCATCTATATTTGGTAATCAGTTGTGTCTCTGATTAGTCCGATTGACATTTGATTGCTGCATGGGGAGTAATATGCAGGTCAGGTCATATACAGCGATAAGTTACCTAGTTTGTACTTCATTTTTCCTGTTCTGTTTACAAGATGGTTGCCGCTTCGAAAATCACCATTTTGCATTATGTTATTCGTTTATTATTATTATTATTGTTATTTGACTGTCTGTTTAAAATAATTAGTATTGGTCATTGCGGTGATGGTGACTGAACAATTTGGTGAAAATAATCAGATCTAATTTTTATCATGAATATTGCGATTGGAGTTTAAATGCAATTATTTTCTGTACATTAAGATCAGCACATTGTTTGGACTTGAGGCTTGAATGCTGAACGTAGTCTGTAAGATGAGCTCTGTGGTATTAGGTTAAATTTCTCCAATTGAAACTTGTTAAGATAATGTTGAATAATGTGAAGTTTGGTTGAAGCGTAATGTATGGTAGCAAGACAGTGAATAGTGATGATGCATAGTAATGGTTAACCAAGCTGTTGCTTTATTTTTAAGTAGCTCACGCCACTGAACACTACTCAGTCAACTCAGAGGAGACACTCCAGAGCTAAACTAAAGGAGCAGTGAAGCCTCTGTTTAGTAGCAGCATTACAGTGGGTGTTTTTTCCCCATAGAACAGGAGAAGGAGGTGTGGTCACAGTACTCAGAGGGGTGTCTAATGTGGCTTGGTGTGACAGATGCATTTAGAGTTGTATGACAACTGGCTAATATGCATCTCCTGAAGTGGTTTGAGTGAGTGGACCTAAACCGGTTTTGAATATGTCTTGGTTGCATTTACACTTGCATTTTTATGTGGATAAGCACTATTTAGATATAAACCTGATGCTCAAGATGTATGAAGTGACCAGGTATAAACAAGGTTTTAGGGTTTTCATTGTCATTTCGTTTCATTTTTTTTTATTTTCACATTTCAAAATTTCAGAATGTTTGGATTTCAAATTATACTTTAACAAAAATAATCTGCCTCTTTTAGATACCTTCTCTTTGGTGGTTCCTGATGACATTATATCAGGACATTTAGGATCTTCTGTTGTTCTGCCATGTGAACTTTCTACTATGTTGGACATTAGGAGCTATGAAGTACGCTGGTATCGACCCAGTAAATTCGACAACCCAGTTCTGCTGTACGGAGAGGTCCAGGAGAACACTGGAGATCCTCAGTACAGAGGCAGAGCGTCTCTGATTGGAGACCTGCAGAAAGGGAACGTCTCTCTGAAACTGGAGAACCTCACAGTAGCAGACAGAGGAGAATATATGTGCTATGTTAAAAGTTATAAATGGTATGAAAAGGCGAGCATATTTCTCAGCCTTCCAGGTAAAGATATGGTGTAATATATAAACATGAGCCTCATCAGGATGCTTTGGTTAACCTTGACCTGTCACTAGTATTTCTTCACACTTTATTCATATCACTAATAGTAAAATTTTAAATTGTTAAAGGTTGCATCTGTTTAAATATGTTTTATCCATTTTATTTATATTAAACTTATTTTTACATTCTGATTCAGTTATAACAGCTTTACTCAATGCTATATTCTGTTCTTTACTTTAGTGGTTGGATCTCCTCTTCTTCTCTCCTTTGCTGGAGCTGGAGAACAGGTGAATGTGACCTGTGCATCAGGTGGATGGTCACCTAAGCCCACCCTCACCTGGAGAGACAAAGGAGGAAGAGAACTCACAGACAGTGTTAATTATGACTACACAGGTTTGTAAATACCATTATTCCAATATGCTGTTAAGGCCAAAACAAAACAAGAAAAAAAATGGCAGTTGCTGTTCTTTATTCTGCTCTTTCATGTTAATTACAAATGTGTTACACAGTGTTATTGTTGCATTTGTTTGCTATTTAAAAAAGCAAATTCATTGTTTATTATTAGTTTGCATTCCAAATGACCTTGGACAAGAAAATGTGTAGAAAGAAATATACCTAATCAGTGTTTTATTATTAATCTGATTAAAGAAAAAAAATCAATAATAAGCACTTACCGACCTCTGTTGTGTTCTGAATGTGTGTATGTGCCAGTGGTGGCTTAGCCAGATTTTCACTTTAGGGGGGCCTAGTTTTAGTTTGAGGGCATTATATTTTACATGCCACTGAAAAGTTTTAAAAAGTGTTTATTTTAACTTGAAGGTGACTGCAGACATGTTTCATAATGTTTAACATTTAATGTAATCCAGCAAATATTGGACAGTTGTAGTGACATCTAGCTAGATCAACAACCCAACTGCTCCACCTCATGAAGGGCTCCACAATCAGTTGATGAGCTGGATCAATGTAGAGACAAGGAACACTTGAAACTGTGCAGGGCTGCGGTTTGCCAGGTACAGGATTAAGAAATTGTGGTGTGGAATATAGCATTAATTACATATATATAAGTAGGATTGCGCCATAGGCCTAACATGGCCTTGTGTTTCGCACGTGGGCTAAATCAATTCCCTTATATCTGATGCATCAAAAGTGGAATACTTAAGATGTAACGGATTGAGGATCTGCTGCGTTTTCGGTGTCATCTGAAATGTGACTGAAACGTTCCTGACTCAGCCACAGTCAGTTAAAATGGTTATGACAAAACTAAAAATAAAACCTGAGGAAGAATTTTACCTGGTATGTCGCTCACTACTAGTACAGCTAGTGACTGTGCCAAGGCTCCAGAGTTCTGAGGTTTCATTATAAGGAAACTTCCTTCCTTACTCAGTGGTGTAGAAGATGACTGTAACATGACAGAGTGAAAATCTCTGAGAAAAGCTACGTTAACTGATATCATTCCTTCGTAAAACTGGGCCTTTTCTAATGACTACTAAACCTATACATTGTTGCGCTCTCTCTCTCTCTCTCTCTCTCATTAAGACTCTGAAAGGTTGGTCAGTGTGAGCTCTTGGCTGCTTCTCTCTCCCTCTGAGTCAGAGTGGATCTCCTGTTCTGTGGGTTTATCTGATCAGGAGATGAGAGAGAGCAGAGTTCTACCACTCAAATCTGTTCATCAATCAGCCACAAAAACTGATTCAACAACAGAACCAGGTAAAGGACATAGTGCTCCTCCTGAACTGGTTCAATGATCCTCTTAAAGCGTTAATATTTACTTATAATGTGTTATATTTGATCAGGAGTTTCTCCAGGATGGAAAGTTGCAACCATATTACTGCTTATCAGTCTGTTGGTTCTCACTGTAATGACAATCATCTTCCTCAAGTTTAGAGGTAGGAAATGTTCACTTAGCAAATCTTAATTAAAAGTCTCACACTGTCAGTCTAACTTTTGGAACTTTCTGGAATGCAGGTCACATTTTCAAGAAAGGCACAAAGTCCACACCAGCAGGTAAGACTCAGTATGATGATGTGAGGAGGCTAAAATAGTCATTTAATTGTTTTCCTTGTAGAAAGTATCGCTTTGTAAAATGTATCTTATTGTTTAGCCACTAGCTCTTAATTGGTATATAGAATTATTTAAAGTTTTTGTGACCTCAGGGTGGAAATATTGTGGATGATATTTTTCTCCTTTCTTTTTACGGTCATTGAGAAGAGGAAGCATGTCGTCTTGTTGGTGAGTAGACGTGGTCAGCGTGGCTCTAATTAACCTCGTCTTTGTCCTGTTTTTGCTCAACTTCAGTGACTTTGTTGGAAACACTGGTTCACTGTATAATGTGCAGTGGACAGTTTACTGTCACTACGATGTCCATTTTGAATTTTATGCCGAAATCATATCATCAGGCTATACCAGAATGTTTGTTTTTGTAACCCAGTTGTCTGCATGTTTATTGAAAATGCTACAATCCTGTTATCTTTGTCAGTAAATGCATCATTTGCAGTTGTTGATGTCAAACTTTACTAGAAACAGACTTTACTGATTATCCGGATATCTGAAATAAACATAAACATGTACTTATATATGTAAATATTGATATGACATTTCATGATGATAATAGCAATATTAATGATAATAATAATAATAATAATAATAATAGTTAAAGGTATACACCAATCATCCCTAAACACTACAACCACCTCATTTTTTCTACGCTCATTGTCCATTTTATCAGCTCTACTGACCAAATAGTTTCACTTTGTAGTTCTACAGTTACAGACTGTAGTCCATCTGTTTCTCTGATACTTTGTTAGCCCCCTTTTACCCTGTTCTTCAGTGGTCAGGACCCCCATGGACCCTCACAGAGCAGGTACTATTTGGGTGGTGGATCATTCTCAGCACTGCAGTAACACTGACGTGGTGGTGGTGTATTAGTGTGTGTTGTGCTGGTCTGAGTGGATCAGACACAGCAGTGCTGCTGGAGCTGGAGCACCTATATAGTAAGTGGAGCTGATAAAATGGACAATGAGCGTAGAAACAAGGACATAATGTTATGCCTGATCGGTGTATATCATTATATAAAATACTTTAAAGGAAGCAGAAATGTAATAAACTACAGATACTGTTTTAATAGCTTAATAACTTTGCTGACTTAGAAACAGCTCACACAGAAACACGTCCAGATAAACAAGGTACATTTACACAGTCTGGATTTACAGTTTTTGACTAAGTGTGGTTGATGAAGAAAGTCAGGTTGTGCTTGTTTTCTCTACAAAGTTGCATAGTTAGCACTGCTAATTCACAGCAGAAGCTGTAGCTTCTTATAATCTAATATCTAAATAATCACACTGTAATAAGTGCATAGAACTGCTGATATTTATATATTTTTAATGGATTTGAATCACTTTCAGCTCTGTGCAGTTACTGAAAATGTAGCTCAGCTAGTTTTTTTTTTATTTCAAAAACTGAGATACAGCTTTTGCAAAGTGTAAGAAAGATGAAAAGATTATTTACAGTGATCAAATTTCAAAGCTGGAAAATGTGAGTGTTTCAATTATTCCCCATTTATTGAACAGTATTATACTCTCCATTTGATAACTGATCAAGACGTGAAATAATTATATCCAACATTGTTATGACTGGTGTTTATTTTAAAGCAGATCTCAGTCCTCCATCATGTCCAGTTTCTGCTGTGAGAGAAATAAACAGAACTGATGGAGCCACAGATGGAACAGATCTTCACCAGTATACTTATATTTATCATCAAAATGTGACTAAAACAGAAAAATAAAGACTTAAAAATACCCTGAAAAGTAATAAAGTTTAACACAGTAACACAAAAACACTCAGCAGATTTTATGGCAAAAACCAATGAACATTACACAAATATTCCAACTATTTACTAATTATTCGCTTTTTATTTTAAAAGCGTGTTACTGATTTTATTTAAATGAATGTTAGCAAAATAAGATTAACCCTGTTTTTCATTCATCAGGACCAGAAACAGCCAACAAAGAAACAAATACAGACACAGAAATACAAGGTAAATTTCTGGATTTACAGTAATGATCTGCTCTGTTTCTGCTCTGAGTGAAATAATCAGAGCTGATGGAGCTGATGTTGTATGTATCAGTGATTTAGTCATTCAACATGAAATGTTTTCCTTTCATTAACAATAAAAAGTAAGAAGAAAACTTATTAGGACTACCATTAAATAATGAATGGTGTTTATTTTAAAGTAGATCTCAGTCCTCCTTCATGTCCAGTTTGTGCTGTGAGAGAAATAAACAGAACTGATGGAGCCACTCAGACCTCAGGTAACAGATCTCAACACTACATCATCATTTAGATATTATATAGATTATGTGACCTATACTATATCAATATACACTGATCAGGCATAACATTATGACCACCTCCTTGTTTCTACACTCATTGTCCATTTTATCAGCTCCACTTACTATATAGGTGCACTTTGTAGTTCTACAGTTACAGACTGTAGTCCATCTGTTTCTCTGCATACTTTGTTAGCCCCCTTTTACCCTGTTCTTCAGTGGTCAGGACCCCCATGGACCCTCACAGAGCAGGTACTATTTGGGTGGTGGATCATTCTCAGCACTGCAGTAACACTGACGTGGTGGTGGTGTGTTAGTGTGTGTTGTGCTGGTCTGAGTGGATCAGACACAGCAGTGCTGCTGGAGTTTTTAAACACCTCAGTGTCACTGCTGGACTGAGAATAGTCCACCAACCAAAAATATCCAGCCAACAGCGTCCTGTGGGCAGCGTCCTGTGACCACTGATGAAGGACTAGAGGATGACCAACACAAACTGTGCAGCAGCAGATGAGCTATCGTCTCTGACTTTACATCTACAAGGTGGACTGACAAGGTAGGAGTGTCTAATATAGTGGACAGAGAGTGGACACAGTGTTTAAAAACTCCAGCAGCACTGCTGTGTCTGATCCACTCGCACCAGCACAACACACACTAACAAACCACCACCGCGTCACTTTAGTGCTGAGAATGATCCACCACCCAAATAATACCTGCTCTGTGAGGGTCCATGGGGGTCCTGACCACTGAAGAACAGGGTAAAAGGGGCTCCTGTAAGTGGAGCTAATAATAAAATGGACAACCAGTGTAGGTACAAGAAGGTGGTTTTAATTTAGTACCACTGGGACAGCATTTTTTGAATAAAGGTTTCATTTAGACGTTAAACTCATGATAAATCTAAACAAAGATCATAACAATCATTGTAAATAGTAAAAAGTCTGAATAATTTAAATAGTGTTTTTACTGTGGGGCTGCAGCTTGAACTAATGCGATGGAATGATTCATATATGTTTTTGTCAGTCCTCATTCAAATGGGAGGCAGCATGGTGGCATAATTGGTAGCTCTGTCGCCTCACAGCAATAAGGTATCAGATCCAAAAGAAAATTAGTGGTATCACTGATCACTGTTGTGTGCCTATTGGGTTCCTTTATTATTAGTGAACAAGTTATCCTTACATTACACTTAATTAGCTGTTCATGAAGAAGTGGATCTGTTAAATTGCAAAAGATCACACAATAATAGCGGTATTCAAATGTATTGAGTTTTCCATATTTTCATTACATTTCTGCTTACTTGACTTACAGCCTTTTCAGATAATAACGGACAGAATACTCTGTTTATAGACTTTAAGCACGCAATATATGTTGAAATTAAAAACATTAGGCTACATTTTGGAAAGTGGTGCAGTGATTCCACATGACATGAATATATCCACTATAAACGGACAGACTCTTAAAAAGGATGGTTCTTCAGGGGTTCTTTATTAAGGACATTGGGCCTAATTAGAACCATTAACACTCAAAGAACCATTTACATGCTTAAATTATTTTGTGCCCTTTGGTGATTTGAATTTGAAGAGCATGTAAAAGAATGTAAATGTATTACCATTATGAATTCAACAATGGAGTAAAAGTTATTTGTGCTTATATGAAGTTGAGCATGTCATTTTTTTAAAGGAGATCTCAATCGTCTAGCAAGTCCAGTGAGAGAAATGAACATAACCAATGAAACAACTCCAACCTCAGGTAACAGTGTTTATTAAAAATGAAACTCACATGTAGTTCTTTATTTCAAATCTACAACACATCTTTTTACACGTGTCACATAGGAGATCCCCCCAAAAGGTCATACAATGTTCAGTATTCAGTATTCTAATTATGGTCCAGTTTTTGAGCTACTAAAGCATCCAAAACCATAACAGAAAGTGTGTATGCACATATTTATCCATGACTGTCAGATTTTAAAGCAGAGTTCAATCCTCCATCAAGTCCAGATTCTGCTCTGAGACAAATAAACAGAGCTGATGGAAACACTGAAACCTCAGGTATCACCATCCAATGCACCATCATATATAGTCCATATCATTATGTAGACACCAAAATATGGCCAAAATACTTTAAACAAAGAAAGCAGAAATGTAATAAACTGCAGATGCTGCCATAATAACTATACATTGATGTTAGTGTTATTTTGTATATGGTGTATTTCAAGATAACATTAAACCTGTTTTTCCTTCAGCAGATCCAGAAACAGCTAAAACAGAAACAAGTCCAGATAAAGATAAACAAGGTATATTTACACAGTCTGGATTTACAGTCTTTGACAAAGTGTGGTTGATATTGCTTGTTTGGTCTACAAAGCTGCACAGTTAGCATGGCTAATTCATAGTTTAAGCAGTATGTTTTAATGATGTAATACACAAATATCATACTGTAACAAGTGCATGTAAGTGCAGAGATTTATACATTTTTTTTCATGGAACTGAATCCGTTTCAGTTACATGCATTTACTAAAAACGTAGCTCAGGTAGTTTTGCAAGTGTACAAAAGGACGAAAGAGGAGAAGAAAATGATAATAAATAACATAATGGCAACTTTTCCATTTTGGAAAATTAAGTATTCCATTTAAGGTCAAATTATTAAATAGTAAATACTCCCAACACAACAGCTGATAAAGTATGAAATGATCAGATTTAACACTAAGTTGTCATGTTTATTTTAAAGAAGAGTTCAGTCCTCCATCATGTCCAGTTTGTGCTGGGAGAGAAATAAACAGAGCTGATGGAGCCACTCAGACCTCAGGTAACAGATCTCAACCAGTACATCATCATATATTTGTGCCGAGTGCTGTAGATCATCACAGCCGTGATGTTATTTGCGATAACATACAACCTTAAATGTTCTATTGATTTTATACAACAGTTAAATAAATAAAGTAATAAATTAATAAACTGGGCCGTGAACGCGGCGTTTAATATGTTTTAATCTTGGAGATCCTTCCCCAAATTATAGGTCCTTAACAAGCAGCTTGTTGCTACGTCAGAGTAACGAGCTCCGCCCACTCGCTGCACAGCCAGCAGTTCGTTCTCCAGCTCCTTATACTAAATTCCCTAACTGTCATCACCACTGAGCAGCTTTTCAGTCGGCAGCTGTGACAGAAGAACAGCTAAACAACCTGGAATCAGCCAGAAATGAACCCAACACCATTCGCCAAACAACATGGGCTGTAAGATGCTTTACAGACTGGCTGGAACAAAACAACATTAATACTGATCTGGCAAAAAAATGACAAAACTGAGCTAAACTTGATATTGCGGTAGTTTTATGGCTCAGTCTGATTTGGTCAGACTCTGAAGATCAGACTACACGTTTGGCGGATGGTATTAGTAGTCTCATCTTTGGTCAGAGTAAGGACCAAATCGGCTGTCGGTCAAATGTGATCTTAAAAGTATCCATTTTCTGTTTCTGTGCAAAGAAAGAAGTAAAAAAGTTCAAATAACTTGAGCGTCTCCTACAGCTGTCAGCTTAGCAACGGTGTCTCAGCAGAGTGATACAGCGTTCGTGAAAAAACCGTGCTGTTATGGTGAAATAACAGCACGGTTAGAACGCTTCTCGACCAATCAGCTAGCGTGGCCAGAACTAACTGATGTATAATTCAAAGCATGATTATAACACAAAAGACTGAAAATTAGTCAATTTGAAGTTGGGCTAATGAAACAGTATCACAGAAACACAACACTACATATGTTATGGCAAAAAACAAAGAAGCAAGTCCACAAAAAAAAATCCAAGGTAAATTTGCACAGTCTGCAATTACGATAATGATCTGCTGTGTTTTTGCTCTGAGAGAAAAAAAACAAAGCTGATGGAGCTGATGTTGTATGTTCCAGTAATTTAGTCATTCAGAAGAAAATGTTTTCTATTCAATAACACAGTAAAAAGCAAGACAAAACTTTAATTAAGAAGTAAGAATAAAATTGAATAATGAATGTTGTTAATTTTAAAGCAGATTTCAACTCTACATCATGTCCAGTTTGTGCTGTGAGAGAAATAAACAAAACAGATAGAGCCACTCAGACCTCAGGTAACAGATCTCAAACACATCATCATTTAGGTTTTAGATAGATCATAGAGATATAATATAGATCATATGACCTGAACTATTTCAAAAATCATGGAGAAGATGGTAACTATAGTTATGATTATGAATAGAATGAGAGAAATAAAAAAAGCTGATGTAGCCACTCAAACCCCAAGATACAGTTTTCAGATAATGTACCAGAATGAATCAGTTTCAGTTTCATATACTTACTGAAAATATAGCTCTGCTAGTTTTCTTTATTTCAGAACATGTGATGCAAGCTTTTGCAAATGTAAAACAGAAGAGAAGTAAGACAGATGGTATTTTCCTGGTGGAAAATTTTAAAAAAGTATTCCAATTATTGAAGAACAAGAACCGAGTATGAAATAATCAGATCGAACACTAAGCTATGAATGGTATTTACTTTCAAGGAGAGTTTAATCCTCCATCAAGTCCAGTTTCTGCTGTGAAAGGAATGAACAGAACTGATGGAACCACTCAGACAGACTCAGGTGACAGTTCTTCTCCAGTACACCATCATATAACTGTCATCAAAACATGGCTACAATACAAATAAAGCAGAAGGCTAAATTTAAACTTAGGTTACTGATACAGTAACAAACACATCACACTGTTACGACAGAAAGCAGTGAACTTCACATAAATATTCCATTTATTTTCTAATTATTCTTTTACAGACAGTGTTTTACAGACTGTATTTAAAAGAATGTTTACTTCATAAGATTATGCCTGTTTTCCTTTGGCAGGTCCAGAAACAGGTGACAAAGAAACAAATAAGGATAAAGAAGTACAAGGTAACCTGCTCAAATCTTCCATTTTTACTCATTATTGATCATTTTAAACAATTCTCCAATGCAGTTTTATGGTTAATAAAAGAGTAGTATTTAAATACTAGTTATGTTAGCAAATACGATTAACCATATTTTCGTTTCAGCAGGTCCAGAAACAGAGAGCAAACAAAGAAGCAAGGATGAAGAAATGCGCGGTAATTTTCCACAATCTGGATTCACACAAGTCCCACATTATTATCCGACACATTTCAACTGTCTGAAAAGGTCATATTTATAGTAATAACACTGCCATAAAGGATGAACGCAGTATTCTAATATGGTCTAATTTTTTTAGTCATTCGGCAGTAAAATCACCCATAAACCATGTGGCTTCTTGCACTTTAGGCTGATGAAAGTGTCCAAACCAAGCATGTTGCGTGTATGGTAAAGAGGGGGAAAAATAAAACAGAAGTAAAGCAGTATATGTGTGGATTTGCTTTGACACAGTAAGGTACAATTGACTCATCTGGTCACACTGGGAACACTTTTTAGTGAAAAGTGTAAATATAATCCATCCAAAGTTTATCCAGATCCAATCATGAAAAATAACATGAAGTGTAAACAAGCTCATTGTGCCACAGAAGATTGATGAGCGTCACATAGAAGGGAGGATTGAATCTGTTTTGAAAATATGTAAAATATTCTAGTTAGAGGCTTTCAGCAGTAAATTTAGAAATAAATTAAATAAATAAGAAATTGTTAGGGCCAACAGTAAGTTATGAATATTTACTTTAAAGGAGAGTTCATTCTCCTTCAAGTGTGTTCTGAGAGAAATACACAGCCACTTAAACTCCAGAAATATGGTTTTCAGATAACACACAACAATACAAGTATTACTGATACCAAAACATGGCTACTACACAAAAAATACAAGAATTAAAACATACACCGAAAGTACTAAATTACATATGCAAGTAAGCTGATCCTGAACACTGAGTTATGGCAAAGAACTCTGCACATATATGCCCAGTCTTTGCTGATTATTAGTCATTTAAATGATTTACACATTTTAACTTTTAGTAACATTACATTACATTTATTTTCTTTGATCAGGTCCAGCAACAGCCAACAAAGGAACAAGTAAAGGTCAAGAGCTACAAGGTACATTTTTGAAATCTGCATACACACAAATCCAATTTTAACATTTGACAAATTCCAAGCATAAAGAAGAAAAAGCACATCAAAAGATCATATGTGTACTAGTAACACTGTCTGAGCCAATGATTTAGTTATTCAGCAGTTATTAGGGCTAACAGTAAGTTATGGAGAATGTTTAATCCCTTTAAATCCAGGGCTTATTACATCCTACAGCGTATTAGTCAGTAACTGCATTGACTACAATACAAACTGAGTGAGTTATAGGAGTGATGAATGGAAGCCTGGACTTCGGCAGCTGCAGCTGCAGGCCATTTAAAATGTTAAAAGAATGGCTTTTTCTTTAAAGTTCAAAGCTCCATCAAGTCAAGAAATTAGACTGAAGTGTCACCACCTAGTGCATTGTTGTGTAATTCTTTAGTCATTTATCAGTCATGTTGATAAGGCTTGTTCAGATTTCTTGAGTTTTTAAATTTGAATCTTAGTCACACTCACTGTGGGCAAGAGAACATTAACATTTTATTTTCTTTTAATCAGCCTCAGCAAAAAGTGGCAACAAAACAATTACAGACCCAGAAAAACCAGGTAAATGTCCTCATGTACACATTTTCACTGGTAAGACACATTTATAGTAGGGGTGGGAATCTCTAAGCACCTTAAAATTTGATTCGATTACGATTCAGAGGCTGCGATGCGATTATAAAACGATTATCGATGCATCTTTTTTTTGTATACAGCATTTCTATTTTCTCACTGTCTGAGGACTTAGTACTTTTAACGCAAAGTATTTGTAATGATCCATAATGAATTTACTTCTAATATCTTTTATTAAAAAAATTAAACGGAAGTGATGTGGCAAGTGAACTGGAAGACTCTCATTCACTGCTCTTGTTTGGAGCACATGAGACGCTGCTGCCACTCATCTGTGATAAAATGCTCAGTTATGGTGAAATAAGATCCAGTGGTAGTGGATGTCCACGCAGCGCGTTACAGCTATTCTACCTGTTTTCTTTTTTTGTGATTTTATAACTTCGTTTTTGGTCTCGTTGTAGAGTGTGTGGGGGGTCGCTGTGTCAGTAAAATATCTTCGAGACAGGACACTGTATCTTGGCTCCAAAGTGGGCAACATAGCGCAAAAGCCTGGTTTTCAAAGACTGAGTACAGACGCAAATCCTTGGCAATAAAAGTTGCGATAGAGTCTGTAATTCGCTTTGCCCTTCCCGAGTTGGGTGGAAGTTTTGACATCACTTGCTTGATGGTCCTCTGGTTGGCAGCCTGGGTGGAAAATGGGTGTAATATGGTTTCTCATGTTTATCGTTTCCAAAGTATTTTAGTGTGACACTACCTGCATGTAGCACGGCTCTCGTCCAGGTCCTTTTCCCTTCAACTTCATAGAAGCCAAAGTGCTTCCATACGCTAGCTCAGGGGTCGGCAACATACGGCTCTATTACTGTTGCGGCTCCACAGCAGAATCAGATTTGTAGGTAAAAATAAAATAATCCTCCTTTGCAGTAAAATAAAGCTCTGCTGATCGTTCAACACAGTTTAACAATAAATCTTAAACGCTGGTAATTCAACACCCTATAACTCTGAAGTTTATATGAACGTGCAGACTGCAGCTCACATAGCAATTCAGACAATCTCGCCTAGCTAGTAGCTAACGCTAAAGCAAAGAGAGAGATTTAACGTGAACTTTTGGAGACAAATGGACTTATATGCCTTTGTAAGCACCCCAGCTGGTTTCCTGATACGTTTAATCTGCAACGAGAAACTGTCACTAAAATGTTGCAAAGCTGAAGTCAGTTTCTCTTTCGAATTTCCCCGTTCCACCAATGGTGCAGCAGTTAAATTCTGGCGCCTCAGGCACTATTTAAGGTGGAATGCGAAAATTCGAACAACAAGCTGGTGAATAAGATGACTTCACCCTCGTAAAACAGTCGAATGCTGAGAGATGCTTCTTTTACAAGAAACTGTTCTACTGTTGAAGAAAAGTGTCCTGTCAGGGATGAGAGGAAAGTGGCTATAGCTGATCAAATGTTTAAACAGAGTAAAGTCTGTGTTTCCGTTTATACTAGGACATCAGCACATACTGAGACGTATTGGACATTAAATGTTGTGGCTCCTCCCTAGGTGGGTTGATTTTTGTTGAAAGGACAAAATGGCTCTTCTTAACTTTTGGGTTGCCGACCCCTGACCTAGCTTTGAATGCAGAGGGTGTCTTGTATACGACAACTGGATACTCATCCTGTAGTGGTTTTGTTATGTGCTGCCACAGACTCTCTGGATGCTGCACTTCTGCACTTCTAAGTTCCGCCTTTTGCGTTCCATCAACATTACGTTATAAATTAAACATTTAGAAAATTGATTTTTGACATTTGTGAATCGATTCAGAATCGTCTGCATCACGATGCATCTAAGAATCGATTTTTCTCCCCACCCCTAATTTATAGCAGACATTTTTCATATCTGCTCTTTCAAACTGTGTCCCTGTTTCTCTCTTTACTCTTTTATACAGACTGGGAAGAAATATTTGCACGCAAAGGTAAAAGAAAACTAACATTCACCCCCCCCACCATGCCCCACATTGGGCTCCCCCCTCTCAAACACCAGTTTTAATGTTAAAGTAAAAGTAATTTAATGTTATTATTAGAGATGTAAAGTACATTACTAATATCACATCATTTAAATAGTCAGTAAACAAGTGCCCACAGATTTTGTAATATGAATAATGACTACTCCTCTTTATTTTCTGAATCTGCCTTGATTTCTTTTTATAAGTTTCTTATAAGCTATTTTTTAGTTTCTTATTTGAGTTTACATAGTTAAGTTATTTATTTGATGTTTTTTTTTTTTCCAGTGGCCATCAAGCCTTATTCATCACCCACTGTCCTGGGTGTCCTGTTTAAAGAGAGAATGTGTTCAGGACAGTATTACTGGGAGGTGACTGGACTGACAGCATTAGCAGCAACACCTACTGCAAGTTTAAAAAAGCCAAGTGAATGTCCAACATCTTGGCATATAGGGGTAACCAATCAACAACCAGAGATGATAAAAGAAGTTGCTTTAACTCCACAGAACGGCTGCTGGGTTCTTCACTATGAGAGAGAGAAAGGTTACTATGTTAATGATCCCTCTCAGACTTCTGTTCTAGTGAGAGATCGGTTCTCAAAGCTGGGAGTGTTTTTAGACTGTGATAAACAAACACTGTCTTTTTACAACTGTGATAAAAGCTCACATCTCTACACTTTCTATAATGTACATTCAACAACACCTCTGATTCCAGTTATACATCCCGGACTCAAACCTCGATATACACTTGAAATATCTCAAATGAAGTGTGTGAAATGTGATGAACTTTATCCACAGCATTAACAGACTAACTGAGTTCTGATCCAAGATCAGTTCCTGTATCTGTACTGTTTAATAACATTGACAAGAATTACAGTTGAAAAATGTAATTATTCCTGCACTGAAAATGTCACATTTGTAACAACACGTGAACTATGAATTTTATGATTAATGTTGTTTTTAAATATAAGTAATGACTCCAGGTCAAACTTTTTTTTTTTATTGTTTTTGATAAACTGCGCATTGTTATGTTTGTTGTTAACGTCATGCAATGAATGTAAAAA
This sequence comes from Colossoma macropomum, assembly GCF_904425465.1. Lineage (NCBI taxonomy): Eukaryota > Metazoa > Chordata > Actinopteri > Characiformes > Serrasalmidae > Colossoma > Colossoma macropomum. The sequence goes on along the minus strand of NW_023495848.1, from coordinate 58,078 downwards.
TGACAGTCCGGTTATGTATTAATCATAGCACTGTGTCCTTTTTTCATTCCTCTCTCAACACATCTATGATTAGAAGAAATGACAGTAAAGCTGACTTTGACTTTGATTTACTAAAGTGTCCATATAAAGACTCTCAGAGGAAAAGAACGTCAGAAATCATGAGAGCACAAATGTTATGATAATGTTTTCTTATTAGTAAAAAACAGCAGTTTGTTTCACCACCTGAACATCTCAGAGTCCGTCTTTATGTATTAAAACTGTTTGCAGTTCTTTCACAGACATTATTGAGTCTGTGTTTGCCTGCTGAGTCCATAGACAGCTTTCAATACAACAAACTCTACAGCCAGGAAATATGATTGATAAGTCTGTAATGTTTGCTCAGGTGATAATCTAACCATTAGAAGCCATTTAAAAATGGATATTTTGTACTTTTGTATTTATTCATTATTCTGTATTAATGTGTGTTGTTTTGCACTTTCTGTTATAAAACAGAACCACCATCTAGTGGCCAATATTTCATATTTATATCTTTATTTAAACAACCAACACAATCTTTACTGATTCAGCCTTCATTAGTGTGAGGTGGATTAGAGGAGCTCTGTCTCTGAGAGAGCACTGAGCTGAAGGCAGTAATGCTAATTCAGTCCAGAATTATGACTGTCAGACTGTAAAAACTACACACAGTGCAGATTCATACTGGATTATAATCACAGATCACTAATCAGTTAAAGTACAGAACTTCACCAGAATAAAACCATCCAGCTCTAAAGGACTTAAACCAACCAGATAACTGGGGTTAGCATTAGCTAGCTAGCGGGTTTATTTCAGTGATAATGTTATTGTATTTATCACTGCACAGTTCAGTAAGACTGAGCCAACACTTGGTGGTGGTGAACTTTTATAACTTTTATTAGTTCAATTAAACTACTGTAACCAGCTTTCTGCTTCATTCAGGAGTTTGTTTATTGAGGTAAAGCAGGAACCACTGAATGAACCAGAATGGAAGGTTATTGTGGGTAAATGCACACAAATGTTTTCTTGATTTCTGATAATTTCTACCTTAAATCAATAAAATTGATTAACAAAGCTCCGTAGGTCGTCACTAGTTTCCAGTTCAGGTGTTACACATTGTTCAATAACCATTTTTGCAGTTAGTATTGACAATGCAAATAATGCATCAATACAATTGTAAAACATTTTTGGAAAAAGTCTTAGGACCGCCCTCTCCCCCTGGAGGAGGGTCTCTGATACAGCCCAGCCTGGATAGAAAACATAGCAGTTTCTATCATGTAGTAGCCAGTAATTTACTGTAAATTTACAGTCCAGTGCTGTAGACTATAATGTTAGTATAACATTAGTATATAATAGCCTCCCTGTAATCAGAAACAAGGGTTCTGGTGGTTTTATTAAGGTGTTTGATGGTTAATAATGCTATTTTGTGTTTTGTTGGTGTGTTGATCACAGTATAAAGAATATAATTATTCTTAGCTTAAAGCTGGTTTTGGTTTAAGCCCAAACAAAAAAGACTAACAAGCATTAAATCAACTTGTAGCTTCCCAGATTGTCCACTGTTTCATTTGCATGCATATTTATTTGTTATTTATTACTGTACTATTACAGTTACATGTACAGAGAGGAACAAATTAAAAGAAAAGCCTGAATAAATGAGTGGAAAAACATAACGAGTGCAGGTGCTTCCAGACAGGAGTACTGCATCATACTTATATATACTCATATATAGTCATACATAATTAAACTACATACTGATGTCCTACCTGCTCTGTGGTGTGTGTATAAATGCTGAGCTCAATTTTGGATCAAGAGAAGAAGAGCATTCATTATTGGGGTGCAGATGGCAGAATAAAATATTGAAATTGTCAAAATTGTGTTGTTATTGCTGTTTTTCCTTTCTATGTACTTTCATGTTTGAATATATCATTCATTTATTTTCTGTGTGCACTGATTACTGTTTAATAGGAACAGTGAATAAAGTAATTTCTGCATTTGGATCTGTGGGAAATAAAACTTTACTGGTAAATAAGGTTGGTTGATAGGGTCCATTCAGTGACTGTGGTGCTCGTGCATCAGTGATATCTAAGTAAAAACAGAAGAGCAGCTGCTCCTCTTGACTGAGATTGTCAGTGTGAACTCCACTTCAGGCATTTTTTAGACTCAGGTTACCACTGATAAGAAACTGAACAGATAAAGTTGACTATCCTGTCCAGTTTATCCAGTTTTGAATTTCTCCTAAACTCGGACTCTCTGTTCATGTCTTGTTGGGCCTTTTCCGGACGTTTCCAGTGAGCTGGTGAGGTTGAAGATCTCAGCAGCTCCGGATCTAAAACTCATTAAAAGCTGAACACTGGAACACTGTAGTGTCTGAAACAGAGCTGGTTAAAGCTGTCAGTGATCTCAGTGGTCAGTGAGCAGGTGGATTCTGGATCTGTAGATCAACCTGAAGCTCTTCATACTCAATTACGCCTCCGTGGCTCCACATGAAGGTAGGCTGTGATTTTATTTTAACTCTTACTTTAATTAAGACCCTGGTGAACAGATGTACGAGCCAAAATATTACTAGAAAGAAACATGCCTTTCACCTCACAGGAGCAACCCACAAGCAGCCTAGAGTGCAGTAATGAATAAAGAGGGGTTGTAGGGATGGAGGATAGTGTTGGGGTTCCATTTGAAACACAATCGTGTTCCGGGGGTGGATGTCGAGAGAATTCCCTGTTACATCGCGTCCCAGGGGGGAGGATGTTGCGATTTATCCCCGTTACAAGCAATCGCATTCCGGGGGGGCACTTAACGTAGCACCCAACTACATTTGTAATATATAGGCTAGCCCTGGGGCTTTTCAAGTGAACAGGCGAATATTTTAGGTAGGTATAGTTGTGGGTGCTCTGGTGGAAGGCATGATTCTTTCCACATTAACGTTTGCCTGATTAACGATAATTTCCTGGCCTGTGAGGTTCACTGCATTTCTCCACAGTGAAACAGTGAATGAAAACAGTATTAAATACGGCAGCCGGTATAATTGTGGCTCGTATATCCGTTTGCCAGGCTGTTAATTATCCCCTCACTATTCAGGATTACTGCCACTGGATTTCGTGCAGACTCAGTCATAGCAAGTCATAGTGTCGCACTGCTGGGCAACCGTCTGGGATAATATCACACATCGAAAAAACAAGATGGCACTAGTGCCTTGATGACATCACATTTCAGTTAAAATTCTCAAGTTTCATTTCATATATTCAGAGTTTCATTCCATATTCTGAATTTTCATTCCATATATTAAGAGTATCATTCCATATTCCCATGTTTCATTCCATATTCTCATGTTTCATTCCATATATTAAGAGTGTCATTCCGTATTCTCATGTTTCATTCCATATATTCATGGAATTTTTACTGGTAAATAAGGTTGGTTGACAGTGTCCATTCAGTGACTGTGGTGCTCGTGCATCAGTGATATCTAAGTAAAAACAGAAGAGCAGCTGCTCCTCTTGACTGAGATTGTCAGTGTGAACTCCACTTCAGGCATTTTTTAGACTCAGGTTACCACTGATAAGAATCTGAACAGATAAAGTTGACTATCCTGTCCAGTTTATCCAGTTTTGAATTTCTCCTAAACTCGGACTCTCTGTTCATGTCTTGTTGGGCCTTTTCCGGACGTTTCCAGTGAGCTGGTGAGGTTGAAGATCTCAGCAGCTCCGGATCTAAAACTCATTAAAAGCTGAACACTGGAACACTGTAGTGTCTGAAACAGAGCTGGTTAAAGCTGTCAGTGATCTCAGTGGTCAGTGAGCAGGTGGATTCTGGATCTGTAGATCAACCTGAAGCTCTTCATACTCAATTACGCCTCCGTGGCTCCACATGAAGGTAGGCTGTGATTTTATTTTAACTCTTTTCAAGTGAACAGGCGAATATTTTAGGTAGGTATAGTTGTGGGTGCTCTGGTGGAAGGCATGATTCTTTCCACATTAACGTTTGCCTGATTAACGATAATTTCCTGGCCTGTGAGGTTCACTGCATTTCTCCACAGTGAAACAGTGAATGAAAACAGTATTAAATACGGCAGCCGGTATAATTGTGGCTCGTATATCCGTTTGCCAGGCTGTTAATTATCCCCTCACTATTCAGGATTACTGCCACTGGATTTCGTGCAGACTCAGTCATAGCAAGTCATAGTGTCGCACTGCTGGGCAACCGTCTGGGATAATATCACACATCGAAAAAACAAGATGGCACTAGTGCCTTGATGACATCACATTTCAGTTAAAATTCTCAAGTTTCATTTCATATATTCAGAGTTTCATTCCATATTCTGAATTTTCATTCCATATATTAAGAGTATCATTCCATATTCTCATGTTTCATTCCATATATTAAGAGTGTCATTCCGTATTCTCATGTTTCATTCCATATATTCATGGAATTTTTACTGGTAAATAAGGTTGGTTGACAGTGTCCATTCAGTGACTGTGGTGCTCGTGCATCAGTGATATCTAAGTAAAAACAGAAGAGCAGCTGCTCCTCTTGACTGAGATTGTCAGTGTGAACTCCACTTCAGGCATTTTTTAGACTCAGGTTACCACTGATAAGAATCTGAACAGATAAAGTTGACTATCCTGTCCAGTTTATCCAGTTTTGAATTTCTCCTAAACTTGGACTCTCTGTTCATGTCTTGTTGGGCCTTTTCCGGACGTTTCCAGTGAGCTGGTGAGGTTGAAGATCTCAGCAGCTCCGGATCTAAAACTCATTAAAAGCTGAACACTGGAACACTGTAGTGTCTGAAACAGAGCTGGTTAAAGCTGTCAGTGATCTCAGTGGTCAGTGAGCAGGTGGATTCTGGATCTGTAGATCAACCTGAAGCTCTTCATACTCAATTACGCCTCCGTGGCTCCACATGAAGGTAGGCTGTGATTTTATTTTAACTCTTTTCAAGTGAACAGGCGAATATTTTAGGTAGGTATAGTTGTGGGTGCTCTGGTGGAAGGCATGATTCTTTCCACATTAACGTTTGCCTGATTAACGATAATTTCCTGGCCTGTGAGGTTCACTGCATTTCTCCACAGTGAAACAGTGAATGAAAACAGTATTAAATACGGCAGCCGGTATAATTGTGGCTCGTATATCCATTTGCCAGGCTGTTAATTATCCCCTCACTATTCAGGATTACTGCCACTGGATTTCGTGCAGACTCAGTCATAGCAAGTCATAGTGTCGCACTGCTGGGCAACCGTCTGGGATAATATCACACATTGAAAAAACAAGATGGCGCTAGTGCCTTGATGACATCACATTTCAGTTAATATTCTCAAGTTTCATTCCATATATTAAGAGTTTCATTCCATATTCTCAGGTATCATTCCATATATTTAGTTTCATTCTATATATACAGTTTCATTCCATATTCTCAAATTTAATTCTATATATTCAGTTTCATTCCATATTTTCAAATTTCATTCTATATTCCATATATTCAGAGTTTCATTCCATATTCTCAAGTTTCGTTCCATGTATTCAGTTTCATTCCATAATCTCAAGTATTATTCCATATATTCAGAATTTCATTCCATAATCTCAAGTATTATTCCATATATTCAGAATTTCATTCCATAATCTCAAGTTTCATTCCATATATTCAGAATTTCATTCCATAATCTCGAGTTTCATTCCGTATATTCAGAGGTTAATTCCATATATTCAGAGTTTCATTCCATATATTCAGTTTCATTCCATATCATTCCATGTCGGCTGCAGGCTGGGACAGGTGGCAGCAGTAATGCGGTCACTGTACCGGACTGTAGTGGTGAAGAGGGAGCTGAGCCACAAGGCAAAGCTCTGTTTACCAGTCGGTCTACATCCCGACCCTCAGCTATGGTCATGAGCTTTGGGTAATGAACGAAAGAATGAGATTGCGAATACATGCACCGGAAAAGAGCTTTCTTCACACGGTGGTGGGCTACACTCTACTTAACGGGGAGAGGAGCTCAGTCATCCAGGAGGAGAACGGAGTAAAGCTGCTACCCCTCAGAATTAAGAGGAGCCAGTTGAGGTGGTTCAGGCATCTGATCCGGATGCTCCCTGGCTGCCTCCCGGTGGAGGTGTACCAGGCACGGCCTACTGGGACAAGACCCTGGGGTCGGGGGTCCAGTCCTAAAATCTGTTTGGTGTAGCTGAGCTTGAAGCTGTTGTAAAATTTGTGCACACCTCTGACCGCATCACAACAACTGAACTCTGTATTAATATGCCAGATCACTAAAAACCTTTTATAATCACAAAAAACCTTTTAAAAACTCTTTGTTTCTGTAAATGGACTATTATGCTGCTCATATGGATCAACAGCTGTGCTGATAGATGAAGTAAGAACTTGGTTTTGTTTAAACTGAGATGACTTATTTTCTTAACAACTGGGCTAAAAGATAGCTAACAGGTTAAATAAGCCAAAAGATGACCTAGCTAACAGGCTAAACAGGCTGAAAGATCACCTAGCTAACAGGCTACACAGGTTAAGGTAAAAGACAACCTAGCTAACAGGCTAAACAAGCTAAAAGATGTCCTGGCTAACAGTCTAAACTGCTCCTCCATTGATATTCAGGCTTTGAAATGATTCACTGTATAAACAAATAAAAAGCAAAGACTGGGACTTGAAGGTATATTAAATATCAAAGTTCCATGTTTTTCTTACACCTGTCTGAAGCAATATTAAACACTGCGGAAACATGAAACAAATTACATTTGTTGGTGGACTGATTTGTTTCAATTATTAATAGTTATAACTTAAATTACTCACTGAAAATATATGTAATATTGTTTTCCATTTACAGTGATGCTTCTTCTGTTGCTGATGTTTGATCTTCTCAGCTGTTCAAATGCAGGTAATTCATTAGTGTCACCATCAGCTCATCCTAAACCCTAAGACCCTGTTTACACCTGGTCATTTCACGTAATTTCTTTCTGGATTAATAACCTGATATGATTTTAACCACAGGCATTTACACATTGTATTCAAATGTGATTGAATATGTTCAAGATTACATTTTTTCAAATTACAATTTCGATACAGAAACGCTTAATCATTCAGCCCTCAGTCATGCACTGTTTGCATTATGTAATGCACTGTAGTGAGACAACAGGGCAAAGTAAAGGTTGAACAAACTGGTGCTTTATTATAACAATTCAGGCCACTAAATAAAACTCAGAGAAGAAACCCAAGAGCTAAATGTCTAGAACTGTAACAAAGAAGGATTTATGCCTTTTTTAAATAGTAGCAGTCCAGTAGGCTTTTTCTTCATATTCAGAACAGCAGAGGGAGGCCCCCTTACAGTCTCAGGAGGGGCTTTGGTTGTCAAGTGTGGCTTAAATCCTTGGTGTAAATGCAGGTGTCAGTGCATCCTTGGTGCAACTACACTTGCATGTTACGTGGATATATCAAAAGTTGCTCAAAATAAATGCTATGTTGATGTTCTAATTGAGAATATGTTAAAACATCCTCTACAGGAAAAATAAAACACAAAATAAGTTATTAAAGGTACCAAAACGTCTGCACAGGCCACATGTATGTTTTATTTTGTTTTCAATTTTAAATTCAGCAAATAATCAGTAATTATGCATTAAAGTGTGCAGAAGTATGTTCTCTGTGTTAAATAATTTACCCTTAAAAAGTCAACGCATCATTTGACCAGGGTTCCCTAAACTTTGGAAATGTGACTGTATGGCAGATGTTTGTATTTTACATATAATTTGAACAAAAACGATCAATTTCCTTTAGATAAATTCTCTCTGGTGGTTCCTGATGGTGTATCAGGACAGTTAGGATCTTCAGTTGTCCTGCCGTGCTCACTCTCTCCACCACTGAACTGTAAGAGCTGTGAAATACACTGGCATGGTCCCGATGACAAGGACAACCTGATTCTGCTGTACAAAGACCTAAAGGTCCAGGAGAACGTTGGAGATCCTCAGTACAGAGGCAGATTGTCTCTGATTGGAGAACTGCAGAAAGGGAACGTCTCTCTGAAACTGGAGAACCTCACAGTAGCAGACAGAGGAGAATATGTCTGCTTTGTTGAAAGTTATCAATGGTATGAAGAGGCGAGCGTATTTCTCAACCTTCCAGGTAAATGTCATCACATATAAACATCAGCCTCATCAGGATGTTTGTTTAACCTTAATCTGTCACCAATTTAAACAGACATGACACTTAACACTTTTTCTGATATCACTGGTCCAGTTACAACATCTTTGCTGAATGCTGTGTTCTTTACTCTAGTGGTTGGATCTCTACCTGTTCTCTCCTTTGCTGAAGCTGGAGAACAGATGAATGTGACCTGTGCATCTGGTGGGTGGTCACCAAAGCCCACCCTCACCTGGAGAGACAGAAGAGGAAAAGAACTCACAAACAGTGTTAATTACTACATCACAGGTTTGTAAATATCATTATTTACTTAAGGGCAAAATAAAAAGCACCTGTTGTTATGTATATTTTCTGTGTAAATAAGAAAACTAAAACACATAGATTTTTATATAGTTTGTCACACATTACCTCAAATGAGAAAGCAAGAATAAATGTCACACAGTTACATTGTTACTCTGATAAAACAAATCAATATTAAGCATTGTGGATTACATCCTGAATGTATGGTTACACATTTAGGAGTATTAAGTACCAGAGATATAGTGAGTAGTTATATAGATAAAACAATATCTAAATAAACCAGTGTCTATGTGGCAAAAGCAGTGTTAAATGGTGAGTCACATTTGAATTCCTACAAAGCTACAGTTGCCTTTTTATTTAGCAGCTTTTTGCTTGAATTTTCTGTTCCTCCTTAAATGGAGCAGCAGTTACCTTCTGGCAGTTGTACAGGAAACAGTTACAGTTGAACCATTTAAGGAGGGACCAGAAATTTTAGTACGAAGGCCGCCTTAGATTTGTCAAATTTCTCAAGTCATTTCTCCTCCTGCTTAAACAGACTAGACAACGATAGCTGATCCAGGGTCTGTTGTGCTTTCATTTGAAATAAGACAAACTTTCCTTACAAGGAAGAAAATTGAGTAAAAATGAACAGGTTGCCACAGTCTGCTCTCTGAGTGCATTTTCTCTATAGAGACAATACATTACATAGTGTCAGACATTAAAAAATGGATCAAGTATAGCCTCTAAGAGGTGTAAGTTTAGAAGGGAATCTGGCAGAAAACTGAAAAACATGGATTCAAAAGTGTGATCTGTACCTTGTGGCGAGTGGAATCTTGAAGAAGTTGGAAAAGGTAAAATGTGCTACTACAGAGATGAAGCACTGAAAGTCTTTACCATCGCAGGGCAGACCAACTACACACACACACACATTCACATATAGGGACAATTCATCATGTCCAATTCTCCTGACTGCATGTCTTTGGACTGTGTGAGGAAACCCACGCAGACGGGGAGAACATGCAAACTCCACACAGAAAGGACCTTAGTCGCCCGGCCGGGGAATCAAACCCAGGCCCTTCTTGTGAGTGCCGTCCAAAATAAAATGCAGTGATGTACAAATCATTTAAACCATATGTTTCTTTGAAAATGCTTCAAAGACAACATATCAAATGTTGACACTGAGGAATTTTATTGTTTTTGAAAAATATATGTCCATTTTGAATTTCATGCTAGAAACACGTTCCAAAAAAGAATGGGGGCAACAAAAGGCTGGTAACGTCGTTTAATGCGTAAAAAACACCTGGTGGTTAATTGGCAACAAGTCAGTAAAATGATTGGGTATAAAAGAACATCTCAGAGAGGCTGAGTGTTTAGAAGTAAAGATGAGGAGGGGTTCACCACTCTGTGAAAGACTGCACAATCAAATAGCACAATAATTCAGGAATAACATTTCTCAACATGAAATAGAAAAGAAATAGAAATAGATCATAAAATAGAATGGAATATTCTATTTCTCAACATGAATAGAATCTGGAGAAATATCTGTATGTAAGGGACCAGGCCAAAAAACAGTATTTGCTGGCCGTGATCTTTGGGCCCTCAGGCGGCACTGCATTAAAAACAGACATGATTTTGTAGTGGAAATCACTGCATGGGCTCAGAAACACCTCTGAAAACCACTGTCTATGAAAGTGCCAGTCCAAAAATGCCAATTAAAAGTCTTAAACGCAAAGAGAAAACCATATATGAACAGGATCCAGAAATGCTGCCACCTTCTCTGGGTCTGAGCTCATTTAAAATGTAGTGAGGCAACACTAAGCCATATGAGGGCACTACATGAGGAGACTGAAGTGTCAGTCAGTAGAATCCGCAAAAAGAAGCTAACACAAATTCAGCAATGGCAATGTTGCTACAAAAACACACCATAAGAAAGAGAGTGAATGTACTAGATGAGGATTCCAACACCTAACTCACAAATGTCCAGCCTACAGTCAGGTCTGTAAAGTATGCTCACGAAAAAAAACACTTCGACTGCATGTGTAAGTCACAGAGTCGTAAGGAGAGAACAGTGCGTGTGATTGAACATGTAGTGCATACTGAAATGTTATATGTTTATAGTAATGATACCAAACCAGGTTGCATGGAAAAGATGAATCTGCAGGATACAGATGTTGTACATGAAGAGCGAAATGACCACTGAACCGAAACACTGAATACACACAATCAGAGTGTATTTTCTGAGTTAGATACTGATGCAGAGTGCAATGTACTGGCATACAAGGGTCTCAAAGTTTCTTGCTGAATTGCTGAAGTCCCGTAGCAGACTTGTGACATAAGATGAGCCAAAGGGAAGAGTAAAGCTCATCAGCAATGCCCCTGTACTGAGATTTTTCGACGTTAGCAAAGAGGTAACACTTTCAGTGGATGCAAGCTCTGAAGGCTTTTAGCCATTGTCTATGGATGTTAAAGGTTCAGACAGTATCTGTATGGCAAACCTGTGAGAGTCAAGACCACAAATCACTAGAAACAGTTCAAGAAGTCACTCCAGAAAGCTCCTCTAAGACTTCAATGAGTGCTGATGAGACTACACCCCTATGAGTTGCATGTGATCTACAAATCAGGAAAATAATTGTACATTGCAGATATCCTTAGCAGAGCTTACCTGAAGGAGCACGCTGAACAACTAATGGACGGTGAGTTTTACTCCTGACAGCTCATCTTCCAGTCACTAAGAGAAAACTCAATACTTTCAAAACTGCTGCAGCTGCAGATGTGGAACTACCGTCATGGAATTCATCCAGTCAGGATGGCCAGGACAAATCAAACAAATTCCAGCAGAAATAAGAAAATACTGGACATACAGAGAAGAACTCACTCTCTTCAAGAATGAAAGACTTGTAGTACCCCAGAGCTTGAGAACAAAAATGCTGAAGAAAATGGTATGTCAAAACACATCTAAGACAAGTTATTAAAATTTCCCATCTGTAACTAAGAAAGAGCTTCATGAAAGAGCCACTTAACTGCCACGACATCCCAGACAGAGCTTGGGTGAAGGTGGGGGTGGATCTTTTCTGTTATGAGCAGGGTGACTATCTACTATGTGTAGACTATGTCTCTAAATGCCCAGAGATCTTCAAGATCAGATTATGGTCCAAAGTTTGCTAGTGAGCAGTTCAAGACCTAAACATATAATTTCAAGTCCTGGTTATCCCCAGTCTGACAGGACAGAGTGCAATGTGAATATGCAATACAGACAGTGAAGACGTTATTCACTAAAGATCAGGAAAGCCACAGTGACCTATACATCTCTCTCCTGGAGTACAGAAATACCCCATTGGATGGAGTGAAACTGTCACCTGCACAGCTACTCATGGGCAAAAGACTGAAGTTAAAGCTGTCAGCAACATCTCAGCATCTGAAACCACAACTGTGCAGAAATGTTATGCAGAATCTCAAGGCACAACAGTGGAAACAAAAGCAGTACTTTGATCGAGGTGCTAAAGACTTACCTATTCCAAAGGAAGGAGAGCTGGTGAGAGTGAAAGCAGAAAAGAAATGGCACCTAGCAGTTGTGCTGAGCAGTTGTGACAAACCAAGGTCATTTGTGGTTCAAACACCAGATGGAAGTATCCTTAGAAGACACCGTCAACATCTGCTGAAAATGAGAGAAACAAGTTTTCCCGATCCTGAACCACAAGCTGTGGAGGATGTGAGCTTTACCACCAGCACTACAACTAGTGTGCCAGCAGCAAGTGCCACAGGGGTACCATCACCGACTTCTTCCCCATAAAAGGAAAACACAGCACCAAAGCTAGTTATGGAGGACATGGTCAAGAAGTCATGCTATGGCAGACTGATTAGGCCCCCCCAAAAGATTCTCTTGCCAGACTAGTCATTGATCTGTAATTTAAACTTCAGTTGTAACTAAACTTTAAGATGCCCATTTTTTTAGTTGCAAAGAGGAATGCCTAGTCAATTATGTTTTTTGCTTAATGCAAGTAAATCTTATTGTGTACAGTTGATAATGAGATTCAGCTTTGAAAAAAAGTTCTTACCTGTGGAAGGCACTCCAGCTCTTGGACACGCTCCTTGTACCCTGTAGAAAGAACCTGAAAAAGAAGTGAATCAAGTAAAAACTGAACAGGTTGCCACAGTCTGCTCTCTAGGTGTGTTTTCTCTATAAAGATTATACATTACAAAACTGATTAACATTAACAGGTTTGTTTGCACTGTATATACATCACATTATCTGTACTTATTCGTGTCATACCGATATAGCAGTTATGACAAAACAGTTTTGACTGGTATACTAACCACACATTGCACAAACGCTCCAGAGCAGCTCGAGAGCAATGATGTTTCATTATTTGAAAATTCTTTCCTCACTCAGTGTGTAAAAGACACCAACAGGGATGACTGTAAAACAGCAGAGTGAACATCACTGAGTTAATCTACAATAACTTGTAGGTACTTTTGTATAATTGGGCCCTCTCTCTCTCTCTCTCTCTCTCTCTCTCTCTCTCTCTCACTCATTTAGACTCTAAAAGGTTGGTGAGTGTGAGCTCTTGGCTGCTCTTCTCTCCCTCTGAGTCAGAGTGGATCTCCTGTTCTGTGGGTTTATCTGATCAGGAGATGAGAGAAAGCAGAGTGCTGCCACTCAAACCTGATTCAACAGAACCAGGTAAAGGACATAATGCTCTTCTTGAACTGGTTCAATGTTCCTCTTAAAGCTTTAATATTTTTGTAATATTGATTTATAATGTGTATAATGTGTATGTGTATAATGTGAGTTTCTCCAGGATGGAAAGTTGCCACCATATTACTGGTTATCAGTCTGTTGGTTCTCACTGTAATAACAATCATCATCCTCAAGTTTAGAGGTAGGAAATGTTCACTTATAAGTGAGTCCGATTTAGAAGCCTCATGTAAGCAATCTATTTTTTTTTTTTAATTTCCGGAATACAGGTCACATTTTCCAGAAAGACACAAAATCCACAACAGCAGGTAAGACTCAGAATGATGTTATAAGGATAGTAATTTGACCGGATAACTTCCTTGCAAAAAGTAATGCTTTCTAAAAATAAGACTAAAATGTATTTTATCATTTAACTGTGCTAAGACAATTATTGTATTTTTACCCTTTCTTTTTATGGACATCAAGAACAGGAAGCATGTAATCTTGTTGGTAGACATGGTTAACATGACTCTACAATAGCATCTTGTTTCTGTCCTGTTTTTTGCTCAACTTTTGTCACTTTGTTTCTTTGCATAATTAGCACTGGACAGTTTACTGTCACAAGAGGGTCCATTTTGAATTGTATACCAAAATTATCAAGCTATACCAGAATATTTATTGATTTTGTAAATTAAGTTTCTGCATATTTATTGAAAATGCAACAATCCTGGCATCTTTGTCAATGTAACACTGGCTTGATGAATCAGGCACTCGCAGATAAAAGATATACCATAGGGTTTAATAAAAAATAGCCGAAATAACAGGGTTAACACCAGACCAGGTGAGAAATCAGATTGACAAAACATAATACATGAGGGAAGGTAAACAAGCAAGGGTTGTAGCCAAAGAGCAAATACACAGGTAGACTTAGCCAAAGGAACAAATCTGAGAATCAGCAACGAGAAACAGAATAAGGTAATAAACAGGGTAGTAAACACATAAACAGCTGGCAAATAAGAGAATGGCTCGGTATGCACTGATGGAACAGAGGCAATACTTTGCAAAGAAAGAATGCAAACAAACAAGTTTATATACACAGGAACACAGGTGTTGATAATCAGTACTCAGGTGGTCTGTGATTGGTTAGTGGACTCAAATGACAAACTGGGGGATTCTGGGAAGTGAAGTCAGCAAGGGAATAAGAGTCCGACTGGAAATGTGAATGTGAAAGTAGGTAAAGTTTAGGTAAAGTTTCTTACTCTTGTCTGAGAACCTGAAGTCCCTGGTCGACAACCAGACTCAATCTCATGGGGAGTAGACTGGGGTGTCCCCACAGTGATGATCAGCCTTACATTTTTAGCAACAAAGGACTTGTTCACTACATCTTCTTCAGTCGTTGACTGCAGTGACATCTGAAGGAGCAGCAGACCAGGGTGACAAAGGAGGCTGGTAACCAAAAATACACTGGGGGTGAGTCCTGTAGACAAACTAATTAGAGAGTTCTGTGCAATTTTAGTCCAAAGTAAGTAGCACACTGTAGCACTGCATGTGCTACCCTGGGCTCAAGGAGGATGCTGGAGGCAGGATTCAGTGCTGCAGCAGCCATATTTTTATTAACACACAAAATAAACAACAACCAAAAACCAACGATAGACTGGCCACTTTTCAGTGGCTTCAGTCAGCTAGACTTTTCAGTCTTTTCCTAAAGCTTTTCAGCTCTTCAGTCTCTTGTTGCTGCTGCTTGACACTCTCTCTGTCTGTTCCCTCTCAGCTCTCTTTAAAAGGCGCTCACCCCAGCTCACCGCTCTGCCTCCTCGTCACCGCCCCCAGCTGGCAGCTCGGCCGCCTGGGTCAAATGTGAGGTGCAGTGAAGCGGCCTCACTGCGTAACAGGGGGCGGGGCCTGGGTGGCAGAGGTTGGGACTCGCTCGTGTTTCTTGTAGCTGGCACCAGCACAGCTGTCTTCGTCCTCCTCCCGCTGTCACTCGCGTGACTGGTGTCCCTCGGTGGAGTTTGGGCTTTGCGCTCTGCCCCCTCCACACTCGTGGCTCTCTTCCTGACGTCTTTGCCGAGGTTCGTCGCCACTGGGTGTTTGGGCCCTGCCTTCCTGCCAGCTTTCATGGCCGTCATCGCTGGGACCCAGGGGGCGGGCGCATGCCACACACACCCAATTTGGTTGGTTCTCATGACTATACAGTCTCAAAAATTTTCCAAATTTTTTATCAAACGTGTGAGGTGAACTGGGGACCACAGTCTGATACAATGTCCCCAGTGATGTCAAAAAGATGAAACACATGCTGACAAAGAGCTTCCGCAGTTTGAAAAGCATTGGGCATGCCGACAAATGGGATAAACCTGTCCCCTTTAGAAATATGAGACTAAGGAACCTTACATTGAGAATAAGTGGAAAATGATGCTACAAACCTATGAATGACGCTTTGAACATATTCTCTCACCAGTACTGGCTAGATATAAACTGTTGTGTACAGATTTCACCATGAGGTCCCAACAAAAGAGAGGAATGAGCCCAGGTAATGATGCAATCTTGAAACTGGATGGGGATGTATTTTTTGTTGGATGAGCATCGCTCAGAAATAGTAATGGTCTCTAAGGCTTTATCAATATCTTTGTCTACCACCCAATGAATGGGTGCTGTGATAATTTCAGGTGGTAAGATGTTTTCTGGTGTGTTCTGTATCAGATTCTCCTCCCTAAAAGCTCTTGACAATGCATCTGCTTCAGTATTATGGGTGCTGGGCCTGTATATAATGGTAGACTTGAAGCGATTGAAAAACAAGGACCAACGTGCCTGATGGGGATTAAGCTTCTTAGCGGAACAAAGATATTCCAGATTCTTGTGATCAGTGAGCTTGAGCAATGAATGCTTAACCCTCTCTACCCAAAACTGCTTCAACTTTGGAGTCCATGGTTACTCCCTCTGAACCAATTATATCCCCTAGAAATGAAGTGGACAGTAAGTGAAATTCACATTTCTCGTCCTCAACATACAAATTGTTCTCATACTATCTGGCTAGGACCTGACGGACATGATTGATTTGTGTAGGGAGATCTGAAGAATAAAGCAGGATATTATCAATGTAAGCTATAACGAATTTGCCTAACATGTCTGTAAGAAGATCATTAATGAATGCCATGGAGGATGGAAGGAGCGTTCGAAGGGCAGAACAGCATTGCTAAGTAATCTTAATGCCCCCTAGTGGTGATGAAGGTGGTTTTCCCACTCGTCACCCTCTTTAATTCTGACAAGGTTGTAAGCACTACGCAGATCTAATCCAATGCAATTGGAAGTAGTAGTGAAGGACTAATAAACGGGTAACTTTTTGTAACTTGATTAAGACGTCTGTAGTCAATACATAGTCTAAGTCCTTCAGCTTCACAAAAAAAAGAAGCTGTGGGTGAAGTTGAAAGATGGATGAGCCCTTGAGCCTTGAGCTCCTTTCACGCTCTGACCAAAAGATATTGTGCTTGTGTTTATGTAGCCAGGGCAGTCCTAAAGTAACTTAGTGTATCGATGATCCCCTCTCTAACTGGATCTCCTTCGATGGCTGATGAACAAAAAGATGCTCGAAGGGTCTCCATTGGAATCTGGATTTGTTAAACAAGAGACTTGTGGATGAAGTTTCCATCTGCCTGATGAATGAGAAGAGTGAGCCCAGGTAATGATGCGATCTTGAAACTGGATGGGGATGTATTTCTTGTTGGAAGGGCATTGCTCAAGAATAGTAACAGTCTCTAATGCCTAATCAATATCCTCGTCAACCTCCCAACGAATAGGTGCTGTGATAATCTCAGGTAGAGTCCTGGATGAAGACACTGATAGGTGAGACTTGTGTGTGGTGGAGGCTCCTCATTGATGATCAGCTGATGCCTGATGTGAAGTGTTGGTCTTGGTAGACTTAGGTTGGTCTAGACGAATAGCCATGGCGATCTGCTTGTTGGCCTGTGATTGGTTAGTGGAGTCAAATGACAAACTGGGGGATTCTGGGAAGTAGAGTCTGCAATGGAATTATAGTCCAACTGAGAACCAGGAAGCAAGACAAACGTCAAAAGTTATTTTCCTGAACAAATGTTTTATGTGGTAGATTATTTAATATGAATGTACACACACACACGCACACACACACACGTATCATCTAAACCGCTTATCCATCTGGGATATTAGCCTTGGGATTACTTGGTATTAGATTTAAAAAAGAAAACTGTGGTATCGCCAATCCCTATTGTATGGGAATCCATCTATTATGATGATGTTAAAGTGAAGTACAAAAGTCATCAAGACAACTAATCAAAAACATGATTCGTTGCCAACAATCTTTTATTAACATTATTAACTAATATTCAAGCAAAAATACTTACTGGATACCTTGACTACTACATAGCATGAAATGCAAAAGAGCACACAATAACAATTAATTTTTAATATGATTACTATGAACTATAATTTCAATGCACGTCTAGTTAGTTGACCTACAGTTATTTCAGCCAATAGTGGACAGAGCATGCTGTTTTATAAGCACATACATAAAGACAAACATTCAGTATATGCGGCATACTGAAAATGTCCACTCTAAATGGATCCATTTTATTTGTCATTTGGTGGTTTGTGGTGCCTTAGAAACAAATCCAAACTTCACTTGTTAGATCATCTGAACACTAAATGCATCACCACTACACTGTTAGTAGAAATGTTCCTGTCAAATATTAAGGAAATGTTTTCCATCCTTTATTGAAAATGCAGTTCAACTATAGTTCCTTATTGTACTTAATTTTAAACCTATGACCCAACATTATGAGTGTAATACAAAAGATATTCCTCAAACATCATTTCTATTGCAATGACTTCACCATCAAAGAGAAATGTTTTGGGTAACTGCATCCCCAAATGTAACAGGAAATATCTATCAACAAATTTATTTATAAATGTCATATTTTAAAGCAGATCTCAGGCCTCCATCATGTCCAGTTTGTGCTGTGAGAAAGATTTTTACTCTATAGACCTCATGTATCACCACCCATCACCATTATATAGAATATATATCATTACATAGACTACAAATCATCTTATCTGCAGTTACTTCCAGAATTATTACCCTTCATGAAAATAAGTTAAAATCAATATATTAAACAAGCCATACATGCAGTGAGTGATTGAGTGATATTCCTGTAGTAACACTTTTTTCAAAACATAGGCTTCAGAAATATTGGCATCCCCCATTATTGGCAGACAGATTTTAGTTAAAATCTCCTGGAATTTAGTAGAGTCCATAACGCCTTTGACTCTTTGACAAAAGAGCATCAGAATGAACAGCAGCAAAACAGCCCAAAATTGATGATCACCTACATTTGACAGTGGGTCTGTCACTGTAAGCTGTACCTTTTTTCCCTATTGTGAACAAAAAAAGTTATTTTTTGCCTCATCTGACCACAGCACATTTATTTTCAAACTTTTTTATCACCCTGTTGACAGATATCGAATGGAATTTGACGTGTGTAACCTCATATTTATACCCCAGGGAAACAGGACTACAACAGAGTTCCTAGAGAGTACAAGTAATAAAAAATTCCCCAAAGATGCAAATTTCATTGGCTTTATTGAATTTTTTTTAGGGGTGCTAAAAATTTCCCTGTATTTTTTTGAAAAAATACATTATTCCTAAAATCATACAACACTCTTTTATGAACGACTATTTATTAGATAAATGGTAAGTAATTTCTCCAAATGAAATCTTTTAAACATCATATATATTCTTTATATTATAAAATACCCCTTTTGAGGGCTATCAATAATTCTGGAGTTGACTGTATATCTAATGGCACATTCAGTACAGAAATTATTGCTCATGATTTTGAGTCATTGAGCAATGAAAGTGTCCAAAAACATAACAGAACATTTGTATGAACATATTTATCTGTGAATGTCATATTTTAAAGGAGAGTTCATCCCTCCATCATGTCCAGTTTGTGCTGCGAGAGAAATAAACAGAACTGATGGAGCCACTCAGACTTCAGGTAACACAATCTAGTGCAACATCATACACAGTACATATATGGCCAAAAGTATGTGAACACCCTTCTTAATCATTGAGTTAAGGTGCTTTAGCCACACCCTTTGCTAAGAGGTATATAAAATCCAGCACATAGCCATGCAGTCTCCATAGACAAACACTGTCAGTACCATGAGTCTTAGTGAAGAACTCAGTGGCTTTAAACATGGCACTATCATAGGATGCCACCTTTGCCAGAAGTCAGTTCATGAAATTTCTGCCCTGCTAGATTCTATTAAGTAAGTACTATTATTGTGACATGGTGGTGCAACAACAGCTCAGCCACAAAGTGCTAGACCACACAAACTCAGTGGGGCTGCCTAAGTTATGAAGCATGTAGTGCATAAAAAATATCTGCCCTCTGTTGTGTCACTCACTACAAAGTTCCAAACTGCTTCTGAAAGCAACATCAGCACAATAACTGTTTGTCTAAGGCTTCATAAAATGAGTTTCTATAAATAGGCAGCTGCACAAGAGCCTAAGATCACTATGCGCCATGCCTAACATCAGCTGGAGTGGTGTAAAGCACACTGCCACTGGACTCTGGAGCAGAAGAAATGGGTTCTCTGGAGTGATGAATCAGTTTCACTATCTGGCAGTAAAGTTTGGTGGAGGAGGGATATTGGGCTGGGGATGTTTTTCAGGGTTCCCTTAGTTCCAGTGAAGGGTGACGTTAATGCTACACCATACAAAGACATTTTACACAGTTATATGCTTCCAGCTTTGTGTCAGCAGTTTGGTGAAGTCCCTTTCCTGTTTAAGCATGACTGAGCCCCTGTGCTCAAAGCAAGGTCCATAAAGACCTGGTTTGATGAGTTTGGTGAATGGGCACAAATTCCTACAAACACACTACAAAATCTTGTGGAAGGTTCCCAGAAGAGTGAAGGCTGTTATAGTCACCAAGGAAGGTCAACTTCATATTATTGTCCATGGTTTTGGAATGGGATGTCAGCAAGCTCATATATATGTGGTTAGGTCTTCAAATACATTTGGCCATATAGTGTACCTATATGTAGACACTAACATATGATTAAAATTCTCTAAAAACAAAGAAAGCAGAAATATATAAACTGCAGATACTGTCATAATAACTTTGCATTATTGTTTTATTTTGAGTATTAAGAAGACAAAAGTGAACTTTTTTACAGGTCCAGAAAAAGCTAACAAAGAAACCAGTGGATATAAAGAAACACGAGGTAAAATACCAAAATCAACATTCACAATATTTGAAAGTGTGGTTGATGAGTTTTTGCCCCTTTGCTATACCAAGCTGCATCTTCTCATTAGCATGAACCAAACTATATTTAATAATAATAATAATTATAGTACACAGACATGCATACATTTGTAGGCTTGTAAATGGAACTGACTGAGTTTAGATATGAAAATTTACTGAAAATGTAGCTTTTTTTCAAAGATTTTTTTTCAAAATCTTTGTATTTCATAATTTGTAAAGAGCTTTAAATGACCACAGTTTATGAAAGGTGCTATATAAATAAACTTGCCTTATCTTGCCTTCAGAGTCCAAATACTGTTTCAAGATCAATTTTGAGATGATCAGTTTTAAGTTTTTCAAACAACAGTAAACAGAACAAAAAAGATATTACAAAATAGATATTACAATATAGCTTCTGTAGACAAAGTGGTCAAGCTAATGGAAATACATTATCCATGCCTTACTGCATGTGCCAAAGTACCATAAAGTGTTTCTTTTCTTTAGTGTTTTAAAACATTAGAAGTCCCATAGTGGCCAACTTCTGTCAAACTTCAGTGGTTAGACTAAGCTTCCATACTTGTCAAGTTTTATGGTGAGTGGCGAATTCTAAGGTTGCAAATATCTGCTGAACATGTTTTTTTTTAAAATGATGTCAACCTCAAAGAAGTCAGGATAGCACACAGCAGCCACTTTCAAAATTTCACATGAATCAGGCAGATCTGCACCAAAATTTGCAGATCATCTACGAACCCCTCTGAAGTACATGCCTTTGAATTTTTGTAACAATCACCTGAAGTGATTCTGAGTTAGAGCAGAAGATGCAATTTACAGTGTACACAAAGTACCACCCACTTGCCTAATGCGCTTTGTAAATAACAGCTAATTAGTATAACTACTTTGACAGGAATCTTGACCTGTTTCTCCCAGAATTCAACATTTGTTATAGAGATCAGCAGTGTTTAAAGAATACAATACAGTTCTGCAGTGTTTTCGCTGTAAATTTACTGTACTTTTTTACAGTGGTGAAAAGAAGTGAATGCAAGAGGGCTGTATTCTGTCCCAGGTAAATGCTTTTTTTCAAGTATGCACAAGATATTTCAATTAGACTGTAAACTTTGACCTAGATTACAAAAACAACCACATACAAAATTTAGCACACTGCAAACACCATGGAAAAAAAAAAAAACTCAGCACAAATATTCCAATTATTTGCTCATAATGAATCATTTTAGATGATTTTCAAATTCAATAGGTTATGAATGATATTTAAAATATATTTTTAGCATCAAAGCCATTTCAGGAAAAATTGGAGGATATTCTGTGACAAGAATCACAGCAGTGGCCTGACGCTCCCATTCAGTCACTCCCTTTGCACAACCCCTTCAAACACACACACAACTGAAACGGTTACTGCAACCAACTGCTACCTCCTTCAGACTCACAACAGAAAAGGCAGTGTTACCAGTCAGGAATACAGAACTAGCTACAAAGAGCTGAGCTTTATAGAGTAGCTACACATTTACATTTTTTTGAGTTGATTCTGAATCAAAGACAAAAATATAATTCTTTTCCAATTGCAATATAAAAACAAAAGTGTAGTAGGCTATACACATCACATGGTACCAATTTACACATAATTCCCGACTGGGGGAGTAACTACAGTGAGGTTTGGGAGGTGTATGCCCTGAAGAATCCAAAACCTCTTGATACCAGGGGACTCAGTCTGTTGTCTGGACAAGTGTAGGTCATTTGTTGCGCGCGCAGGTACCAGATACCCAGCTAGCCCATAAGACTTTGGACTGACACAGTCTGATGCCAAGATTAGACCCAGCTTATACAGGACAAGTGTGACAAACAGGTGTGACAAACATGACCATGTAGGGGTAAACACAAAATAGGCAGCCTAACATACAACTTCAGCACATTCACATCAATACAGAATGTATAACACAGCACATTACACAACAATAAATTCCTTCATTCCCCCCTTAGAACATACTATAAAATTTATTTTCTCACAAGCTTAATCAATCTATCCTTTCCTCTTCCAAAGAAATATGGCCAGTATTTCCCTCTTTCCCTCTTTCTTCACGTCCTAAAGATGTCTCTTTCCCTTCAGTCTGCATACAGACAAATACAAATTGGGGAAATGAAGTGTTTCCATGGTTATAAAGAATGCCTACGCCGGTGGAGTTTAGTCATTAAGCACCAGAGTAATTTGAGGCAAAAGTAGATAACAATAGCAACTATTACTAGTGCTACAAAGAGAAGTTTATAACGGAGCAGTTTCTGTAAGATCCCAGAAAATATATCTCCAAAAATGTTGCCAACCCAGTTAAAGATCTTATTAAGAGATTCCTCAGAATCACTAGGATTTGTTCATCATTTACTAAGCGGAGAGCTTCACTAGTCTCATTAGCTAGTTTCTGTGTGGAATAAGCCAAATTATTTATCTTCTGTAAGGCACCCACAACACCTCCAAATGAAAATATTCCCCACCCTACTATCTGAGCTATACTAGACCAGGGATCCTTCATAATGTGACCATTCCATGTTTGTATACCTGCTAGGGTAACGCCACGTTCTCTTCTCATACGATGTAAAGGTCCATGAGATTGTAATGTGGTCCATGGATCAGTATGGATTGTAATAGGAAGCATGACTACAGCCATGTAACAGGAACCGCACCATGAATTAGATGGAAGTCATGGATAAGCCTTCAATAGAAAACCAAAGGAAGTGGTTCCCTCATCCAAATACCGCATGGGTTGGTATTCGTGGTGGTAGAATGTTTACACCAAAATGTGCCATTCATAGAGAAGGCAGAGATTGAAACAGAACATGTACTGTTACCAAGATAAGTGGTAGGTAATGTAGGTAAAGCTTGGGCAGAAATGTTAGACATTGGGGTCACATAATAGCGGTGATGCAAGGCATGACAACCAAAACAACCATCACCTCCTAAGGTATGATTTTGTGCCCACAGGATGGCCTGAGCACAGACCATGTTGTGGTCACAAACATCCTTCATCATGCCTGCAAAAGCTATTGCCAGAATGTTTATGAAAACTACAGATTTCATTCTTCTTTATTCCTATTTTGTTATAAAAGTCTTTTATTATGCAGCATGTCATTCCAGAATATAGGGAGAACGTGTTGATGTGTCCAAATAGCTCACAAGGCAGCGTCAGGGGACCTAGATAAATGTCAGGTCGTCGACCACCATTCAGGAACCCATCTGATGTCCTGTTCCTTCGTCACAGTGTCAGGTCTGCTCTGGGTATATCCTAGAAACAAAACACACAGACATAGCGGCAGCATCATATTCTTAGTACACAACCAGTGTCTTATGCCCGTGTATAAAGGTTTGGTTTAGCCCTTGTAATGGATACTTTCTTTCCCTACCTAACCTGGGTCCTGGCCTCTGGTGGGAGTAGGGGATCGCTAGCCACAAGAGGGTGTAGTAAGGAGGACCAGATATGGACCTTCCCACTTTGACCCTAATGGCTGAGTTTTATGCACCTTAACCATTACCCACCTGAAATGATAGGATGACCCCCCTTAGTAGGTTCTTTCCATGCATCCAACACTTGGTTCTGAGCGGCGACAACAGCCTCAGATAAGGTCTGGCAGCATTGCAGCAGACTATCAGACATAACATGTATATCTGCCGCTGTTAGATCAATAATTCCTGGAAGTGAAATAGGATGACCAGTAATAATCTCATATGGTGACAGCTGGGTATTTCTGTTAGTTGAAGCTCTGATGCTGCAAAGTACAGCCGGTAAAGCTTCCACCCATGAAACCCATTCATGATGTAATTGGTCAGTCTGGATTTTAAAGTTCATCCTTTCAACCTGACCTGATGCTTGATAGGGACAGTGGAGATGCCACTGCATCTCTAACAACCTTGCTGTTGTTTTCCCTGGCATCTTGGCAAAGTGATATAACCTACCTGCAATTCTTGGAATGGGCCACTCAGTGGT
Source organism: Colossoma macropomum (assembly GCF_904425465.1). Lineage (NCBI taxonomy): Eukaryota > Metazoa > Chordata > Actinopteri > Characiformes > Serrasalmidae > Colossoma > Colossoma macropomum. The sequence continues at coordinate 33,721 of NW_023495848.1, read as the reverse complement.
ACAGTTTGGTCGGGGAGGGAGACTGCAGGTCCTGGATTTGCCTTAAGACGGGTGGTACAAGCTAGACAATAGCTCTGTGCATACTTGCGGAATTTAGGATTCCACCATACTTGGTTGAAACGATGTACCATCTGGGTTACTCCAGGGTGACTTAGACTATGTATGGTAGCCACCAAATAGGGAAGCAGGGCATCAGGAGCCACATATTTACCCCCCTTAACCCACATACCATCGTGGAGAGACGCACCTCGCACCCAAACCTGGGGCCTGCTGGTATAAAGCAAGCATATCAGCCAAATTTTTAACAACAGGTTGTTCACAGGGTGACAGGATATATTCGATAGGCAAAAGACAAGCCCTTTCAGCTGCATTATCAGCTAAACAGTTGCCTTGGTGTTCAGAAGGTGTGGCAGAAGAATGGGATTTTATTTTAATAATAGCAACCTGTTTTGGAAGTGTGAGTGCTTCCATTAGGTCTGCCACCTGCTGGGCATTTTTCACTGGGCTTCTGTTTGCTGTCAGAAAATGTCTCTGCTTCCATAACAAGCCAAAATCATGGCATATGCCATGGACATACTTTGAATTGATAAATACATTTGCTTTTAAATCTTTAGCAAGCACACAGGCACGAGTTAGTGCTAACAGTTCTTCCTGTTGTGCAGAATAATGATCTGGTAATCTGCTGGTAGCTATTTCTTCATACTGTGTTGTAACAGCCCACCCTGTGCATCGTCCCTCATCAAGGACATGGGAAGAGCCATCTGTGAATAACACAACATCAGCATTTGGCAAAGGTGTTTCAGCATACATACTTTGCACTGCACTAGACACCAGAGTTTCACAGTCATGATCATCTGAATCATACTCCACCAAATTTGATTACTATATTAGGGGCAGTTAAAACTGCAAGCCAGTTACCCGACCTTTGTGCTGTCACTGAAACAATCCTGCCATTTAAGAGCAAAGAGGAAACTGAGTGTGGACATTTAACAGTGAGAATCTGATCCAAAAGAATTGGAGCAACAGCTAAAACTTACAGATAAGTTGCCTGAATTGCTCTCAGGCAAGGTGACATTCCACGTGCTACCGTGTCTATTTTAGCTGAGTAATAAAACACAGGCCTCTCTCTCTCTCCATGACTTTGAGTTAAACAGCTAGACACAAATCCTAGTGATTCTGAAACATACAAGGTGAATGGTAGTTCCATTTTCACTAGGCCTAGTGCTGGGGCCTTGCATAGAGCAGTTTTAAGGGAATGAAAAAGCTTGTAACTGATCATCATTTAGCTGAAACTCAAGCTTCTGATTTTCTGGTTTAGTTAGATCGTATAGTGGTTGAGCAGTTTTTGCGTAATCTTCAATCCAAGACAGTAATTGCACAGTCCCAGAAAAGAGCGTAGCTGTGCTAGGGTGACAGGTGGTGAAATAGTACGCACTGCAGCACACTTTTTAAAAGAGGCTTTGTGTCCTACCGAATGTAAGTAATCTAACAAAGCTAGTAAGTCATGTTCATGTTCTTCTGCATTTGAGGAAGCTATCAAAATGTCGTCTATATTTTGTAGAACCGTACTGGCCAGTGTTGGAGCATCAGCTGAGGCTAACTGTCTACGTAGGGCTTGATGATAAATAGTAGGTGAATTATGAAGGCCCTGTGGCAAACTTGACCACTGGTATTGTTGGGAACCAAAAAGCTAGCCATGGTTGATAATCTTCATGTAAAGGTACTGACCAAAATCCATTTGCCATTTCAATTATAGAGAAAATACAATGTTCTGGACGTAATCCATAAAAAATAGTGGATGGATCAGCTACCATAGGTGCAATTTTTATAATGCGTTGTTAGCTTCACGATAATCTACAACCAGACGAAATGAATCCCCTTTTAGGAACCGGCCATACTGGTGAGTTGCTGGGACTTTGGGTTGGACACAATACACCTTGTCTAACCAAATCCTCCACTATAGGTTGAATACCTGACAATGCTGCATCATTAATTGGATACTGCTTGGTATTTGGGGGAGGAGTACCAGTAAGTTTGACAGGTTCAACCTTTAGTAAACCACAATCTGTGGGAGATTTAGACCAGTTCTTTAATGGTAGACAAACTAATAGTAGCTGATAACCATGTCACAGAATTTGGTGAAATTGTAAGATTAGATGCAAACTGAGTAATTATATCCATACCCAAAATAGAAGATGTGGATATCTGCCCCACCCACAAAGGCACTGACAATGTATGTGGACCACAGTGTATCTCTAATGGTTCAGACAAGTGTAAGTCTGGCCCGTAACTCCAGAAGCTAAGCTTTCTTCTTTTGACAAAGGCATTTTTAATGATTGTGCCAGTGTTAAAGGTAAGACAGATATTTGGGACACCTGTATCAGTGGTCTGTGCCACACACGGTCAAAGTTACAAACAAACAATTATCATACGGATTAACATTCGACCGAGCACCCAAATTGCATTACACAGCATCTATTAGTTTAAAGACCCTGCTGGAGGAGCTGTGTGCTGTATGGTATGCTGTTGTACATATTTTAGGACAGCGCCTGCTTGTTCGGCCTTACCCTGGCCCTTGTTATAATCGGAAGGTTTACGGTCCTGATCATGCTTCCTTTTACGGCAGTCTTTCTGCCAGTGTCCTACTTCCCCACAATAATAACAATGTCCCCTACGAACAGTGGGTTGTGCTGCAACATTACCTTGTTTAGCAATGACCCATTGCCCTGGAATAGTTTGAATAACATGCACTTTATGGGACTTAGATAGGTCACGTTCTAAATCTGATGTTAAGGTCTCAAGGTCCCTAAAATTCCTGACTTTTCAGTCTCTATATGCAATGGGCAGCTGTTGTTTAATTTTGTCACTTAAGCCATCAAACCAGCATTGATGTTATGGAGTGGGACCTGTAATTCTGTCCAAAGTATTATCCCGATATTCTGTCAAACCAGAATGTGCCAGGAAACCGATTCATGAAATCGAGTAGTGTAAGCAGGTACAGATTCACCTTTTCCTTGTTTGCATTCAGCTATGGTAGCCCAGGATGTAACATCTGACCCATGCTCTTTAATAAAAGCCTCAATTACCTTTCTGTGCTCAGCTATAGTAAAGTTTTCATCCGCAACTAGTTCATCATGCAATTCTTGGACCTCCCTTTCAGCAGTATGTTGGGATAAATTTAACACCCCATCCAATGGATGCAGATTATATAATTGTCTTTTATGACACAACATACTGATGAAAGGAACAGTACCCATAACCCGAGGAGGTATAAAATCCCTGCTGTTCTGAGCTAAGGGGTATATGCTTTATTTATATGACATGAAGATATTGTGGTATGAGGAAACACCCAAACTGAAGATATGCTCACTGTACATAAGCATTCAAACTGAATACATGCGTGAAGAGTAAGACGTACTTGAGGTACCTTCAATACGGAATGAAGATGTGAATGAAGTTTTCAGTCAGAATGCATATGTAACGCAAGCATACATTCAGTTCGCATGAGCATGTCTTCACACAGCAAATGCATGTTCCACAAGCATATCTTTATGCCAAAAGAGGATGTCAATAAAGGCAGGAATGACCTCCTCCCCCCATAATTTGGGCAACAAGAGGCAAAAAGTTGCTGAACACAGAATAAGAGCTGCTCTGCTGGCAACACTGTGCCGCTCCCAGACTATGCATAGTTAGGCAGCAAAATGCCGAATTGTCGTTGTAGGACCGATAAAGTACATAACATTAGAGTAGCAGTCACCAATGACACTGCTCGGACAGTGTCCGGTACCTGTGAAGGTACCTCAAGATGCTGGCAAGTATGAAGCTGACTTTAGCTTTGTTTAAAAAGGTGGTAATCTACAATAATATCTACACAGATTAAGGAAAGCTATAATTTACCTACAATCGTTATTTAACATTACCAATGACTGTAAATAAATTAATAGAGCTCCTACATCGAGTCAAGATCTGTATAGCCTGTATAGGCTATAAGTTATCACAAAGTGCTCTGTGCTTCACTGACAACACGGTCATCTGCACATAAACATCACACAAACATGAGTGTGAATCACTGCGTTCTCTCCAGTATATAATCGTGTCCCACTTTGAGTGCAATATTCTTAAAACAGTTTAATTTTGGACAGTGCCTGTCTCAAACTACTACTCTGTAATGGTACTGAATGCAGTCCAGCAGTGATGTTGATCATCGCAAAAAGGTGGCACAGTTGACGTGCCTAGCTGAAGATAACGCAGCATCTATGTATGTATATCTATGCCCACACCAGCAGGATGTTCATTCGTTTTCATTCTGTATGTGAAGATATCTCAAGCAGGTCTTGATTCGTATGTGAAGGCACATAAAGCATGTCTTCATTCCGTATGTGAAGGTCCCTCAAGTACGTCTTCATTCCGTGTGTAAAGGGACGTCAAGCACGTCCTCTTTCCGTATTTGAAGGTTCCTCAAGCACGTCTTTATTCCATTTGTGAAGGTATCTCAAGCAAGTCTTCATTCTGTATGTGAACGCACCTCAAGCATGTCTTCATTTCGTATGTGAAGGCACATAAAGCATGTCTTCATTCTGTATGTGAAGGTACCTCAAACATGTCTTTCATGTGTGAAGGTACCCCAAGTATGTCTTCATTCCATGTGTGAAGGTACCTCAAGCAGAAATTTCTTAACTCTGAAATGTTATCTGTTTAGTCACCATCACAACTTCAGTTAGGATGGAATTTAGAACACTTCTTCATAATCTTATCCATTAACTCCATAAAAGAAAACAGAATTACACCAACATATGCTTTTTAAATAACAACTAATTACTGTGAAATCCAACATTTTAATTTCTTTGAAGTTTGACCTGTTTCTCCCAGGATGCACCATTTGTTATAGCAAACAGCTGTTTTGAAAAGTACAACATATTTCTGCAGTGTTTTCACTATCAATTTACTGTGCTTCTTTACAGTGACCCAGTGGATGACTTTTTTGGACTACCTGAAGTATGCAGGTAAATACTTTTATTTCACTTTTGTTGCTTAAATCATGTTTTAGGCACATTGAAATTCATACATAATAAAAGTTAATAAGACTGTCCTAATCTTTGACCTAGATTACAAAAACACACTCAAAAAACTGAAAACACGAATAAAAACATGAATTCAGCAAAAATATTCCAACTATTTGCTCTGAATTAATCATTTAAAATGATTTTCAAATTCAATTCAAGCAAGATAATAGTAACTTTCTATTATCTATGCCCACACCAGCAGGATCTTCATTCGTTTTCATTTTGTATGTGAAAATATCTCAAGCATGTCTTCATCCCGTATGTGAAGGCACCTCAAGTACATCTTAATTCCGTGTGTGAAGGTACCTCAAGCACGTCTTCATTCCATGTGTGAAGGCACCTCAAGCACGTCTTCATTCCATGTGTGAAGGCACCTCAAGCACGTCTTCATTCCATGTGTGAAGGTACCTCAAGCACGTCTTCATTCCATGTGTGAAGCTACCTCAAGCACGTCTTCATTTCATGTGTGAAGCTACCTCAAGCACGTCTTCATTCCATGTGTGAAGGTACCTCAAGCACGTCTTCATTCCATGTGTGAAGGTACCTCAAGCACGTCTTCATTCTGTATGTGAAGGTACCTCAAGTACGTCTTCATTCCATGTGTGAAGCAACCTCAAGCATGTCTTCATTCCATGTGTGAAGGTACCTCAAGCACGTCTTCATTCCATGTGTGAAGGTACCTCAAGCACATCTTCATTCTGTATGTGAAGGTACCTCAAGCACGTCTTCATTCCATGTGTGAAGCTACCTCAAGCACGTCTTCATTCCATGTGTGAAGGTACCTCAAGCACGTCTTCATTCTGTATGTGAAGGTACCTCAAGCACGCCTTCATTCCATGTGTGAAGGCACCTCAAGCACGTCTTCATTCCATGTGTGAAGGTACCTCAAGCACGTCTTCATTCCATGTGAGAAGGTACCTCAAGCACGTCTTCATTCCATGTGTGAAGGTACCTCAAGCACGTCTTCATTCCATGTGTGAAGGTACCTCAAGCACGTCTTCATTCCATGTGTGAAGGTACCTCAAGCATGTCTTCATCCCGTATGTGAAGGTACCTCAAGCACGTCTTCATTCCATGTGTGAAGCTACCTCAAGCAGAAATTTTTTAACTCTGAAATCTTATCTGTTTAGTCACCATGACAACTTCAGTTAGGACGGAATTTAGAACACTTCATAATCTTATCCATTAACTCCATAAAAGAAAACAGAATTACATCAACATATGCTTTTTAAATAACAACTAATTACTGTGAAATCCAACATTTTAATTTCTTTGAAGTTTGACCTGTTTCTCCCAGGATGGATGAATGCATATGTGCAGTTTTGAAAAAGTACAACATATTTCTGCAGTGTTTTCACTATCAATTTACTGTGCTTCTTTACAGTCCCGCTGATACAAGGATTTTTCACGTACCTATTCTCAGGTAAATACTTTTATTTCACTTTTGTTGCTTAAATCATGTTTTAAGCACATTGAAACTCATACATGATAAAAGTTAATAAGACTGTCCTAATCTTTGACCTAGATTACAAAAACACACTCAAAAAACTGAAAACACGAATAAAAACATGAATTCAGCAAAAATATTCCAACTATTTGCTCAGAATTAATCATTTACAATGATTTTCAAATTCAGTACATATTGATGATTAAATGAATGTTAGCAAGATAATAGTAACTTTGTTTTCCTTTCAGTCTCAAGATACCAGAAACTTCTACTAGGCAAAAAAGAGATGAAGAAATGGAAGGTATACTCTGAAAGCTAGATACCAAGGATGCACTGAAATGTTGGAAGTGTCAGAATGTAACAAATAACAAATAATCTGAATGACGATGAAAAATGATACTTATATATTGTTAGCATTCATTGATTTAATGAACTTCATTAATGAAAATCACATAAATAAGGTGGAGTAACCCAACATCTTTTGGACATTCATTTTTTTATCTCTGGTTTTGAGAGTCGTTACTGAAACACATGCATTTGATTAGATCCTGCTGGTGTGGGCATAGATATACATACATAGATGCTGCATTGTCACATCAACTGTGCCGCCTTTTTGGAACGATCAACATCACTGCTGGACTGCATTTAGTACCATTACAGAGTAGTAGTTTGAGACAGGGGTAACACTTTACATTAAGGGTCGCTAATCAATCATTAAATATATAATAATCAACAAAGCATTAACTATTTCTTAGTAATTGATTAAGCACTTATCAATTAGTAATTAAGTACACTGTTAGGTCAGAAATTAGTTTGTTTGTTTATGTCTCACTTACTCGTTATCTGTGTGCTAATTGCTGCGTATTACATTGTTAATTAACCAATAAGTATTTTTCTTCATATAAAGAAGTAACGTGATAACTTACTAGCACTTATGTGTCAATCCCACTAATTATCTGTTAATTAACTTTCCATCACCTCTGTATATTCAGTTGCTTCACTTTTCTCACTTTGGTTCTTGTTCATTAAAGATGCTTATGGTCACATCTGACCGTAAGATGAGTGCACACAAATTCACTGACGGTTTTGTTATTCATCGCGTTCATCTTGGCATATCTGTACTCATATCTGGTAGGAGTGCATGTAAATTTGGGCATAAATGCTGGATATGTGGCTAATTAACCAAAACTATTATCAACATAATCTGTAATAGCAAAAATAAGAACAACAGTAGAAAATATCAGTAATACTAATTTGTGTGCATGACAGTCCAGTACAAAAGTGGATGTACTTACTTTACATGCACATTGATATAAACAAGTGCTGCAACTATTTCATGTTCCATTTAAAGACACATTACACTGTGCTTTTGTTTCATACTACTGACTCACAAACACAGCTTCGGTCATACACTGCAATAATACAGCGTTTATTTTAGGGAATTAATTACACTAAACAATCACTCTACTATGTTAACAACACTGAGTATTTTGTTTTATTTCACATGTCATTTTAATACTATTAGGTTTGGTCAGCAGGGGAGGAGTGTAATGTAAAGTGTTACCGCTTCACTCTCAATGAATATGTTCATAGGTTCTTATAGGCAGTGTTCATCGAAAGTGTTAACAATCATTATTTTCTAAAGCTGTCTTCATCGATCACTGATGAGGTTTAAATCATTTGTATTTTTTACTATCTCATTCCTTTTACAGCGGAAACCTTAAAGGTAAAACATTCTTGGCTGGCGCTAACAGTAACTATTTGCAAGCTACAGTTCAAACCATCAGGGAAGCTAAAGCTACATTTCCAGTAAACAACCTGTAGGCATCAGAATGTTCGTCCATAGGAAACCATCAAATGCATCTAGAATCAGTCCCAGAACATCTGTTAAACCATTACAATCCCTTACACTGGTAATTTACTGCAAATGTTTTAGTGCATAATCCCCTCCCTACAAAAACCCAGCAAAGTTTTTGTTGGTTCTAGTGGTTTTATGATAGCGTCTAATGGTCAGTAATGGTATTTTGTGTTTTCCTGATGTGTTGATCACAGTGTTAAAGATCCTAATGGTTTAAGAGTTGCCCTGTGACTGACTCTAGATGCATTGTTTCCAATGTGATCTTAGGGTTTTCTGCAGGAAACTATGTTTTCTAATGATTTCAGTCCTAATGGTTCTGTTTGTTTGTTTGTTTATTTGTTTTTCAGCAGGTTTCTGCTACTAAATGATGAAATATATTTATAAAAGCTCTGTCTTTATAACTAATGGCCTTTGACTTGATGACACAGTGGACCGAATCTGTCACTGCTGACTTTCTGAGCTACTGAAGCCACACTGAGAACTTTGTCACTGTGCAGAACAGAGAACATTAATCTGAGCTCTTAGACACTGATTTATTCCCAATGAGAGGACATTAACTGTAATCTGAGCTCTTAGACACTGATTTATTCCCAATGAGAGGACATATATATATATATATATATACATATATATAGTAACATCTGTTCACTCTTTCGCCTGGTCTTTGTGTTTTTGCATTTTCTTGGTTTCCTAGTACTGTGTTTTTGTTTATCTGCCATGTGCTTTTGTTGTCATGTTGGCTCCTCCCTTGTCCTGCCCTGTCTTCACCTGTTCTTTGTCTCCCTGCCCCGCCCTCTTATTGATCTCAGGTGTTTCTCGTTTTCTGTTGGTGTTTGTACCCCTGTGTTTGCTCAGTCCCAGTGTCTTGCATTGTGTCTATATACCCTGTTGTGGTCTCTTGTGTAGTTTACTTTGTTTTGTCATGGATTTATCTGTTCCACTCACCACTGGCTCTGTGTTTTTGGACTTTGAACCTCCTTTAATTAAAAGCAACTCGCACTTGCATCCTGCCTCAAAGCCTCGTTCGTTACATATATAGTTGTAGTTGGTTCTCTAATGTCTAACAGAGAAACTGAAAAGATAAAGTTGAATATCCTGTGAACATCCAGTTGAACCAGGTTCAGTTTAAACCCTCACCTGGATTCGGCTCTCTATCTCTCTATCTCTAAAATCTTAAAACCTGAACACTGTAGTGTCTGAAACAGAGCTCATTAAAAACTCTCAGTGATCAGTGAGCAGGTGGACTCTGGATCTGTAGATCATCCTGAAGCTCTTCGTATTCAGTTACGCGTCAGTGGCTCCACACAAAGGTAGGCTGAGCTCTTACTTTAACTCTCCATCTTTACTTTAACTCTGCATGTAGAAAACTCAACAGAACTCACAGTTCATCATGTTTCACTCTGTATTTCTCATATTCATACATTTTAACAGTGTTGTGGCTTCTTTATTGGAGTTTATTAAAAGTGAAAGTGAAATGGTGGAAGCTCACAGTGTGGGGTTAATGTGTAGATTATATCACAGTGGTATGTTTTTAAAGGATTGCATATAAAAATATATTTGTTTGATGTTTTTGCTTGTGTGAAATGTGCATTGTTATTTTAATGCTGTTAGTATTCAGTACATTTAAGCTCATTTTACTTATGTGTTTTAGTCCTTATTGACCTTTGCAGCTGTAACTGGGATGTGTTTAGCCATTTGCTTTAATCTTTTACTAACATGATTAACTGCAGTCGGTGTTGTACAGTGAAGAAACAGCTTTCCTAGTGTAAAACTAAAAAAAGAGTAAATAAATTCTGAATACTAACCATTTTGCTGCACTGCAACATTGAGTGGTTCTGTTGTACTGCAGCTCCCCCTAGTGGTGATTTTTTACTGATTCTGAGTGGATCAGTCTATAGTTACCCCAGTATTGTTAATAATGTCTCTGTCTAAACCAGAATACTGAATAATATTTATAAACTAGTACATCACCATTAAATGTCCTTTCATTAGTATAGTATTTATAGTATAGTAATATGCAGTTTTGTAAGCAGCCAATGGCTGTGTCCATATGCGACATGAATATGCAGTCAAATAATACTAGATACACTCACTGAGTACTGTATAAAAAACACCTCCTTGTTTCTACGCTCATTGTCCATTTTATCAGCTCCACTTACTATATAGGTGCACTTTGTAGTTCTACAGTTACAGACTGTAGTCCATCTGTTTCTCTGATACTTTGTTAGCCCCCTTTTACCCTGTTCTTCAGTGGTCAGGACCCCCATGGACCCTCACAGAGCAGGTACTATTTGGGTGGTGGATCATTCTCAGCACTGCAGTAACACTGACGTGGTGGTGGTGTGTTAGTGTGTGTTGCGCTGGTCTGAGTGGATCAGACACAGCAGTGCTGCTGGAATTTTTAAACACCTCAGTGTCACTGCTGGACTGAGAATAGTCCACCAACCAAAAATGTCCAGCCGACAGCATCCTGTGGGCAGCGTCCTGTGACCACTGATGAAGGACTAAAGGATGACCAACACAAACTGTGCAGCAGCAGATGAGCTATCGTCTCTGACTTTACATCTACAAGGTGGACTGACAAGGTAGGAGTGTCTAATAGAGTGGACAGTGAGTGGACACAGTGTTTAAAAAACAGTGCTGAGAATGATCCACCACCCAAATAGTACCTGCTCTGTGAGGGTCCATGGCCGTCCTGACCACTGAAGAACAGGGTAAAAGGGGGCTAACAAAGTATGCAGAGAAACAGACGGACTACAGTCTGTAACTGTAGAACTACAAAGTGCACCTATATAGTAAGTGGAGCTGATAAAATGGACAGTGAGCGTAGAAACAAGGAGGTGTTCCTAAAAAAGTGCTCAATGAGTGTATACTGTCAGGGCCGATATTAAGGCCACTCTTTTGATTAAACAGATATGAAAAGCCTTAAAATTTAAGTTAAATTCAGAAAAAAGCAGTGTTCAGCATCATCTTTGAATTCTTTAACGTGTTACCATTTAACAGATTATTAGTATTACCTGCTTTGTCCAGTACAATTTCTGCCCGAGAAATTGTAAACAAACAAGACAAACATTGCAAAATAAGGTCAACCTAAGACCCTCATGGTGTGCTAAGTTAGCCAGTTAACTGATTAATGCTTAATAAAACTGCCTGAACAGTTCACGTTAGTGAGTGTGTTTACATGCACTTAATAATCCAATAACTGCAGAAAATCAGCTTTTGTCAATAATACGATAAACGCGTTTACATGCACTTGAGTAATCAGATACTGAGGAAACTCCGCGTTTACAACCAGCCAATAAACTCACAGAAAAAGACGTGACATAATGTAAAACTCAAACTTCATACTGCAGCTTTTTTAAGTGCACTGTGCCACTTTAGTATGTATTTAGTATTCAAAATACATACATAAATCATCTAGAAAATTAAGAATATTTAAATCCTTCATTTCGTCTGTTTGGTTTCATCGTCACTCCAAAAGTGTTTTGCTGTGTCTAGCTTATTTCTGGTACCGCTGGCTGTTCTCCCGCATGCGCAGATTGAGTATGAAAGAAATCAGAGTTCATGGCACTGAGAAATCTGATTACTGAGCTAAAATCCAGCTCTCTATCAGATTTCTTAATCGGATTTCTAGATCGGAGTATGGTGTTTACTGTATGTACCACACCATAGTGCTGTGAATGGACCGTTAGCTATGCTGCTAACATCAACCACCAACTGTATTGACAGATGAAGTAAGAATCTGAACTGAGGGGCTTAAAAGTATTTTTAGCAGAGAGGATAAAATATAGTATTTTAAACAGACTGAAAGACATAAACCAGGCTCAACCACACCTTCATTAAAATTCAAGCTTTGAATTAGCAGTGGCCATATACCGGTTCATCTGGTTTGAAATTTTTCTTGCGTTATTAGTTTTGCCATTACCGTTATACCGGTATGCACATAAATGCAAATAACATGATGTATAAAGAGGCTCAGCAGATTCTCAGCTAAACTGATAGTGTGAACGACTTGTAATACTGACTAAATTCCAGCAGCATCTGATGGTCGTAAATTAAAGCTTGAGTGTGAGAGATGCGCATATGAGACAAACGACTTTCAGGCATAAAACAACATTCAGCACTGTTTTTACGAGGCTGAAGTTGGCTTCCTATTCGCCAGCTTCTTTTTTGAATTTCGAGAATTTGAGCAAGAAGCTGGTGAAGAAGCTCAGCTTTGTACCGTTCTTGCTGTGCTGTGGTCTTTATGCGCACTCACCTTCATCTCGTTAGGCTTAGAAGGCAATATTAGTGTTTGTCTGCATATTTATAATTTCCGTTTTTACTATTTCCCCCAATAAATATATTGTGACATGTGGTTTTCTCCAAGAAACTAGGGCGAGTCAGGATCTTGGTCCATAATGTAGCTTTACTCAAAACTTCAGAAGTTTCAGGGTGGTTTGATGTGAAATGCTTCACTGTAGAGAAACTTACTGACTCAGATGTCTTTACAGTGGTGGTGAGGAACCAGGGGTCACCATGACTACAACACAAATATAGACATTTATTTACTATGTAAACCACCCGTTTATCTTTGGAATCTAGGGAATGTTGATGATGGTAAAATGGTGGTAAATCTGATTAAGTGCTTTTTCTTTGGGGACTATTTTGCCTCAGAATGCTCTACATGTATCCCTCCACCATGAATGGATTAAAATAAATGGATTAAAATACAATTTAAGCCAAAACTTTATCACAAAACTTTCATAAAACAACATGTCAGACATCAGGCAGCTCATATCTAACCATGTCATATAATAGCTTTCTGTGAGGGAGCTTTTAGAGGTGGACGTCTGGTTCCTATCACCACCACTGCGAACAATTCTGACTGAAGTTTCTCTAGAACAGAGCGTTTCACACCAAACCACTCAGGATGACTCTGTTTACATCCCAACCATTTAATTATGCGGAGTTTTGGAAAAATAGGTGTAGTTTCACTTTAACTCCAAAGGAAGCCGTTACTTAGCCACTACTACTCCACAATGACTGCCTACCCTACCCTTATCCCTTCTTTGTTTACAGCCAGGCTCCGTGAAGTTTCTGTCAACAACCCCCATAAAGGAAGAATAGCCCCTACCCTATGAATTAAGCGTTCTACTACAGCAGCGCATATGGGGGTTGCTAAGGACTAAATTAAACTAAGCCTAGCATTAGGACCTTTTAGAAAAGAATGCATCAGTGTTTTTAAAAACAGGCGTAGAGTGACGCCACAACATTTTAGATTTACTTCACTTGTGAAATATGATCCCTATTAAAATTGAAAAGACATCCAGAATAATATGGACTTGTTAATCTAAAAAAAGGTTTAGCCTTTAAGCATCCAAAATGGTTTTATTTGAAAAAAATACATACACAAATACACTATACTGTGATACCGAAACCGTCAGTAATCTTAACAATACTGTGATTTAAAATTCTACTAGTACTTTAAACTGAAGTATTTACTAAATGATTCACTGTATAACTGCAATATTGAAACCAAAGAATGGTACCTGAATGTCTAACAGGCTTTAAAAGCTCATGTTTTTGGTACATCTGTCTGAAATAGTAGGCTATTAGACTCTGTGTGGAAAAACGAATGTGTGGCACCGTTAGCTCGATGCTAACACAACTCAGGAAATCGCATTGGGGCACTAGTGGTAACTGGCATTATCACTGTTACTACAGTGGACGAGTGTTTCAGCATTAAACACTGCTATATTATGATATCTGCAGTATTATATGACAAAAGACATTCATGAAATGACTGAAATATACCATAATAGGGGACTGAAAGTCCATTTTTTGGCAACAATAGCCTTTTAAAACTACATTTATTAGCAGAAGAATGGTTTATTGGGGTTATTATTAATTACAACTTAAATTATTAATTAAAAAGTGTGTATTTTTTTATATTTTATGCTGTCACTGGTTTATGAAAGCAAGTAGCCATATGAGGTTGTAGTTTACAGTGAATTTACCTCAGGGAAGGTGTTTTTTCTCAACAAGTCGGGCTTAAGAACACCCCATAACCTGTGATAAAGTCACAGTAATGCACAACTTATTAGGGCTTCTTGCTTCAATTAATGTTGCTGTGACTTAAAATTTAAAAAATAAAAAAGTAACACAATGTAACACATATGAGCATGAAAGAAAATTGAATCTAAAGGATGCAGCTTAGAACTGCAATAAACAGTACTGGTTTAGCCAGAATTCTGCTAAGCAACTTCTTGGCTTGAATGAAAATGAAGGACTGAATTTGGAATATTTAAGGTGTTTTTGTAGAGCTTGTATCAGTTTATACAGAATTCCATAATGAATCTGAAACAGCCGAGATATTTTAGAGTCACACAGTCAGAGGTGGGTAAAGTAGCCTAAACCTGTACTCAGTTAAAAGTATCATTACAGCTGTGATGCAGTGGAACTTCTTAGTACATCCAGAATCTATCAGCACAGGATCTGAAGTTTGTTAGGCTCTGTTCTCCACTTTTGAGATAATTTTGATTTGAATTAAAATAATGAACCTGAAAGGTCCGAGGTTTACGACGGCGTTTTTAGGGCCACTGTTAATAAAAATAAAAATAGTAAACTTCAAGAATAAACTTCGTAATATTTCGAGAAAAAAGTCACAATATTTAGGGAAAAAAAGAAACTCAGTCTCCCTGTCTCTCCTGCACATCAGCACCAGCCTGTTATTAGTATAAGAACCAGCTGAAACGGCTGAGCACTCGGACTCGGAGGAAACCGTGTTCATCTAGAATAAAGAGCCAGACGGACTCGGAGGAAACCGTGTTTATCTAGAATAAAGAGCCGGACGGACTAGGAGGAAACCGTGTTTATCTAGAGTAAAGAGCCGGACGGACTCGGAGGAAACCGTGTTTATCTAGAATAAAGAGCCAGACGGACTCGGAGGAAACCGTGTTTATCTAGAATAAAGAGCCGGACGGACTCGGAGGAAACCGTGTTTATCTAGAATAAAGAGCCGGACGGACTAGGAGGAAACCGTGTTTATCTAGAGTAAAGAGCCAGACGGACTCGGAGGAAACCGTGTTTATCTAGAATAAAGAGCCGGACGGACTCGGAGGAAACCGTGTTTATCTAGAATAAAGAGCCAGACGGACTCGGAGGAAACCGTGTTTATCTAGAATAAAGAGCCGGACGGACTCGGAGGAAACCGTGTTTATCTAGAATAAAGAGCCAGACGGACTCGGAGGAAACTGTCTGTCTGTGTTGTTGAAGGAGAATCTCAGGCAGGGTTGTCTACACGGCTATCGGGGGCTACATCTCCCCCCCATTCAAAGAGGGAATGGAGTTTCACAGACAGTGAGAATGATGATCAACATGATCCACAGAGAGACAGTTAGCCCACTTTATCCTCCAAATATTACGACTTTATTCTCTAAATATTACGACTGCTTTTCTCGAAATATTACGACTTTATTCTCGAAGTCTACTATTTTTATTAACAATGGTCCTGAAACGCTATCATAGAGGTTTAAATGTTTGACCAGATGAGTGCACATGCCATCACCAAGGTAACAATGACATCAAACAAAAAAAATTTAATTGTGAACTAAACATTATTGGCTAAAATGGAACTAAAAAAAGTACTTTCCTATTCAAGTATGTTTGTGGGGAAAGTAATTTACTGATTACTTAGTTCCATTTTAGTCATTAATGGTTAGTTTCTGACGCTTTTTTGCTTTGCAGTGTACAAATCTGTCCAAATGTTTTCATGGAGTTCATGGAAATGAGTAAGTGGACCTCCCACATCTGCCCGTCATCTAATAGTTAGACATCACAACGCCTATTAAGCTTAACCAGTAATAAACACTAACTAATATTGTTTTCCATTTACAGTGATGCTTCTTTTGTTGCTGATGTTTGATCTTCTCAGCTGTTCAAATGCAGGTAATTCATTAGTGTCACCATCAGCTCATCCTAAACCCCCAGACCCTGTTTACACCTGGTCATTTCTTTGATTTGTATCTATACTCCCATGCCAAAAAATGGGCCAAGCCTAAGATACTCATATTTTTCATAAAGGTTTTGGGCTGGTCAGAATCCAGATATAAACCCTATAGAGAATATTTGGTCTCACATTAAACACAAACTTGCTCTGTTTGAAGCCGTCAATGCTGAGTGGAACAACACTGACTCTTCTTTCTGTAAAAGACTGCAAGATTTCAACATCTAAATAAATCAAAGTGAAAGGCTGTCCTTTACTAACTTACGTTACCTGTTTGTTTAATTCTTGCTAATTTACTGATCATAATGTTTTGCCTTTGTTGGCTTAGTGCGGAGAAATCTCTGTATGTAAGGGACAAGGCCGAAAAACAGTATTTGCTGGCCGTGATCTTTGGGCCCTCAGGCAGCACTGCATTAAAAACAGATATGATTCTGTAGTGGAAATCACTGCATGGGCTCAGAAACACTTCTGAAAAACACTGTCTGCGAACACAGTTCATCGCTGCATCCACAAATGCAAGTTAAAACTCTAAAACGCAAAGAAGAAACAGCATGTAAACAGGATTCAGCCTTCTCTGGGCCCGAGCTCATTTAAAATGGACTGAGGGGAAGTGGAAAAGTGTCCTGTGGTGCGACAAATCAACATTTGAAATTCTTATTGGAAATCATGGACACTGTGTCCTCCGAGCTAAAGACCACTCAGCTTGTTATCAGTGCACAGGTCAAAAGCCAGTATTCATGATGGTATGGGGTGCATTAGTGCACATGGCATGGGTGACGTGCACATCTGTGACAGCACCATTAATGCTGAATGATATATACATATTTTGGCAACATATGCTGCCATCCACCCTTCCTGGATTGGGGCCTTGTCGTGGCTGAAGGGCTTGTGTGGTCTAGGGATCTTTAGAGCTAAGTCGTCGGGAGCAACATGCTCCTGGTAGGGTCTCCCAGGGCGAACAGGTCTGGAGTGAAGACCCAGACTAACTCGATCCAAAAACCTCCATGAAAAACGGACACAGAAGATTGTGAACCCTGCCCGGGAGAGGGTCACCGGGACCTACCCCTGGAGCCAGGCCTGGGGGTAGCGTCCCTCGGTGAGCGCCTGGTGGCCGGGCAGCCCACGTAACCCGGCCGGGCTCAGCCCGAAGAGGCAACGTGGGGGGACCATGTGGGCCCACCACCCGCAAGGTACAGCATGGGGGAGTGGTGCAGTGCTGTACAGGCAGTGGGAGATTGCAGGGGGGCCCTTGGTAGCCTAGGCTCCTGCGGCAGAAACTGGCTCTTGGTACGTGGAATGTAACCTCACTGGGGGGGAAGGAGCCGGAGCTTGTGCGGGAGGTTGAGAGGTACCAACTAGATATAGTTGGGCTCACCTCCGCCCGCAGTATCGGCTCTGGAACCAAACTCCTGGATAGGGGTTGGTCCCTCTCCTACTCCGGGGTTGCACAAGGTGAGAGGCGCCGGGCGGGTGTGGGGATACTCACGAGTCCCCGGCTGGCGGCAGTGCAGTTGGAGTTTGTCCCGGTGGACGAGAGAGTCGCCTCAATGCGTATTAAAATCGCAGAGAGGAAAACTCTGACTGTTGTGTGTGCTTATGCACCAAACAACAGGTCGGAGTATTCTGCCTTCTTGGAGCAAGTGGGCAGGGTTCTGGAAAGGGTCCCGCCTACAGACTCCATAGTCTTACTGGGAGACTTCAATGCTCATGTTGACAATGACTAGGAGACCTGGAGAGGCGTGATTGGGAAAAACGGCCTGCCCGATCTAAACCCGAATGGTGAATTGTTATTGGACTTCTGTGCCAGGCATGGATTGTCCATAACGAACACCAAGTTCGAACACAAGGATGTTCATAAGTGTACATGGTACCAGAGCTCCTTGGGTCAAAGGTCAATGATTGACTTTGTTGTCGTTTCATCTGATTTGGGACCATATGTTCTGGACACTCGGGTGAAGAGAGGTGCTGAGCTGTCAACTGATCACCATCTGGTGGTGAGTTGGATCAGATGGCAGGGAAGACTGAGGGTTAGACCCGGTAGGCCCAAGCAAATAGTGAGGGTGTGCTGGGAACGACTGTCGGAGGCCCCTGTTTGGAATGATTTTAACTCCCACCTCCGGGAGAGATTTTCTCATGTCCCGGAGGAGGTAGGGGACATAGAGTCTGAATGGACCCTGTTCAAAACCTCCATTCTGGACAACTTTCCGGCGACTCAGGAGCGGTCGGGGTGGCTGCGCCCAGGCTGTATTCAGCAGGGGTGGAGAAACTCTGACTTCAAATGAGGATATTGTCGGTCGGTGGAAAGAGCACTTTGAGGAGCTCCTTAATCCGGGAGACATGCCTCCCTCATGGGAGTCAGGGCCAGAGGCCTCTGGCGTGTCAAGCTCCATTTCCCTGGTGGAGGTCACTGAGGTAGTTGGCAAGCTCTTCAGTGGCAAGGCACCAGGGGTGGATGAGCTTCGTCCAGAGATGCTCAAGGCTCTGGATATTGTGGGGCTGTCGTGGCTGACACGCCTCTGCAATAGTGCATGGACCTCGGGAACAGTACCCTTGGACTGGCAGACCGGGGTGGTGGTCCCTATTTTCAAGAAAGGGGACCGGAGAGTGTGTGCCAGCTATCGGGGTATCACACTACTCAGCCTCCCTGGGAAAGTCTATGCCAAGGTGCTAGAAAGGAGACTTCGACCGATAGTTGAACCTCAGATTGAGGAGGAACAATGCGGATTCCGTCCTGGCCGTGGAACAATGGACCAGCTTTTCACCCTCTCATGGATTGTTGAGGGGGCATGGGAGTTTGCCAACCCTGTCTACATGTGTTTTGTGGATTTGGAGAAGGCTTACGACCGTGTTCCCCGAGATATCTTGCGGGAGTATGGGGTGCCGGGGTTACTACTCCAGGCCGTTCAATCTCTGCACACCCGGAGTAAGAGCTGTGTTCTTATACTTGGCATTAAGTCGGACTCTTTCAGTGTTAGCGTTGGACTCCGCCAGGGTTGTGCCCTGTCTCCACTCCTGTTTGTGATATTCATTGACAGCGTGTCAAGGCATAGCCGGGGTCAGGAGGGCATTATGTGTGGAGGCCGGAGGGTGGCGTCTCTGCTATTTGCAGATGATGTGGTTCTTTTGGCTGGATCACATGGATGCCTCCAGCGCGCACTGGAGCGGTTTGCAGCTGAGTGTGAAGCGGTTGGTATGCAGATCAGCACCTCCAAGTCTGAGTCCATGATCTTAGCCCGGAAAAGGATGGTATGCCCACTCCAGGTAAGGGGAAAGGACTTGCCCCAGGTGGAGGAGTTTAAGTATCTCGGGGTCTTGTTCACGAGTGATGGGAAGAAGGATCGTGAGATCGACCGCAGGCTGGGACAAGCGGCAGCAGTAATGCAGTCGCTGTACCGGACTGTAGTGGTGAGCCACTCGGTCTACCGATCGGTCTACATCCCGACCTTCACCTATGGTCATGAGCTGTGACCGAAAGAATGAGATCGCGAATACAAGCAGCGGAAATGAGCTTTCTTCGCAGGGTGGCGGGCTACACTCTATTTGATAGGGTGAGGAGCTCAGCCATCCGGGAGGAGCTCGGAGTAGAGCCGCTACTCCTCTGCATTGAGAGGAGCCAGCTGAGGTGGTTCGGGCATCTGATCCGGATGCCCCCTGGACGCCTCCCGGTGGGGGTGTACTAGGCACGGCCTACCGGAATAAGACCCCGGGGTCGTCCTAGGACCCGCTATCTCCAAGATGGCCTGGGAGCAGCTTGGGGTCCCCGGGAATAAGCTGGAGGAAGACATCCAGACAGCGTCTTTTTCACACAAGGCCTTGATTATTTCAGCAGGACAATGTAAAACCACATTCTGCATATATTACAAAAGCATGGCTCCGTATTAAAAGAGTCCGGGTGCTAAACTGTCCTGCCTGCAGTCCAGACCTGTCAGCCCCTGATAACATTTGCCACATTATGAAATGAAAAATGCAACAAAAGAGATCCAGAGCTGTTGAGAAGCTCCTTTAAAAACATGATTTTACACGATTTGCATATCATTTCATTCTATTTTTCTGCACAGCTTTACATCTTTTTTATGGAAATGGGGTTGTAAATGTGATTATTTCCTATAAATTAAGTTTCTTTTTTTTGCCAAGAAGTGTACTTGAGACTTGATCTCTGAATGTAATGTGCCAACTGACCTCTGCATAGTTAGGTTACATTTCTTCACTTAAAACTGGACATTGTTTGTTTAATAAAGTAGGATTTAATAAAAAATTGCAGCCCTTGCAATACAAATATTATACTCTTGAAATTGTGATTTTAAGATTAATCGTTACAGGCAATGTGCGTTGCGCAATGTCCCAAGACACTGAATAACGAAGCTAGTAAAGATTAACTAAACTAGTGCTTTATTTTGACCAGCTTAGTCCTCTGAATGCAACTGAATGAGAGAAGAAACTGAAGAGCTGAATGTTAAGAGATGAACTGAAGGAGCAGCGGTGCCTTTGTATAGTGACGGCAGCTCAGTAGGTCTTTTCCCCATAGAACAGCTGAGGGATGTCATAGTGTTGGGAGGGGATTTGGTTGTTGGAGGTGACTTGGAGAGACAGATTCATTTACACTAGTATAACATCTGGATAAAGTGCGTCTCAGACCGCTTCCCAAAGTTAAATCCGATTGAGCGATCACATTTGTTTACATTGTCTTAAATGTGTCTTGGGTGCGTTTATACCTGCATTTTTACGTGGATGATCTATATCCAGCTATAATCCTGACACTCAAGACCAGGTTTAAACAAGGTCTTAGAATTTCCATCCAAAATATATGCTGAATATTTACAATTCACACGTCATTTATAATCTGTTTTTCTTTTTAGATACATTCTC
>NW_023495848.1:0-7500 GCF_904425465.1 Colossoma macropomum | reverse complement strand
AATAATTCAATATAACAGTGAGTTATTAATGACACTTATTTTGAAGGAGAGTTCAGCCCTCCTTCCTGTCCAGTTTGTGCTGTGAGAGAAATAAACAGAACTGAAGGAGCCACTCAGACCTCAGGTAACAGATCTCCACCAGTGCACCATCATATACACATCAAAGACTTTAAAACTTTAACAAACAAAACTAAAACACAAAAGAACAAAACAAAAAAAGACACTGAAAACTAGGAAATTACATATGAAAATTACTAAGTCTATCCTGACCTTTGATCACGGCTATAAAACATTGTTTCGCCTTCAAATGTCGTTCCTCATATATCTAGTATCTAATAGTGATAATGTTTGCATATGGAGAAAAATCCTCCTAGAAACAGTGCTGTGGAAGATGTAACATACTGTGAAAAAGATAAAATTAGTTTTGAAAAAGGATAAAAACAGTAAAAAAATATTTATATCACTGGTATTAAATGTGATCCACTGTGGAGTTCTCCATGTTTACACTGCATTTTCACTTACATGACCTACAGCTTTTTCAGCTAATAATGAATAGAACATGCTCTGTTTATAAAGGCTGTAAACGTATACATACACTGTGTGGCCAAAAGTAAGTGGACATCACACCTATATGAGCTTGTTCTACATCCCATTCCAGAACCACTGGAATTTCTGGAGTTGTCCCTCTTTTGTGGCTATAACAGCCTCTGCTCTTCTGAAAAGGCTTTCCACAAGATTTTGGAGAGTGTCTGTGATAATTTGTGACCATTCAGTCAAAAGAGCATTTGTGAGATCAGGCACCAGTGTTGGACAAAAAGTTGGAAGCATATAATTGTATAAAATGCCTTAATATGCTGTAGCTCTGACATCACCCTTCACTGGAACTAAGGGGCCCAAACCCTGAAAAACAGCCCCAGCTCATTATCCCCCCTCCACCAAACTTTACTGTTGACCCTATGCATTCCATTAGGTAGTGTTCTCCTGGTACCCACCAAACCCAGATTCATCCATCAGACTGCCAGATTCATGCGTTGTGATTCATCACTTCAGAAAACATGTTGAGTCCAGTGACAGAGTGTTTTACACCACTCCAGCCGACACTTGGCGTTGCACATAGTGATCTTTGGCTGAGACAGTGTAGAAACTTTGTAGTGAGTGAAGCAACAGAAAATAGGCAATTCTTACATGCTTCACTTGGTGGCCCCGCTCTGTGAGTTTGTGTGGTTCCATTTCACAATAATAGCACAGTTGTCTAGAGCAGATCTAGCAGAGCATAAATATCACAAACTGACTTGTGGTGAAGATGGCATCCAGTGACAGTACCATGTTCAAACCTTCTCAGATCTACGGTGTTGAATATAACCTCAAAGGATGTTGTACATAAAAGAATAAATCTTGGGGACACTTCATGCTAGAGACTTTTATTTTGTTCCCTGAAGGATATCATTTAATGAGGGCTCCTTTGCGATCGTATCCCTTTCAGAAGCTTTGTAATCCAGTCTTGAACTGCAGTCTTTTTGGAGACTTTGTAAAATAAATAATGCCAAATCCAACACAGAATGTCTTCTGTGTCTATCCATTTCTCTGGAGTTACTGTTGGTGTTAGCATGGCTGCTAGCCATCCACTGATGCTTTGGGTTGAGTCTGTTGACCAATCAGAGGCTGCGTTCATGACTTGTCAATGGAACAATGCTACCCTTCCAGGCAAGTCTCTAGCATGCAGCATTCCTGAGGTGTATATTAATTTATGTATGACGTTCTTTGATGTTGCATACGACATCATCAGCCTGTGAGAGTTAAAGTCACTGAGCTTTTCAGTTCAACTCATCCTACTGTCAGTGTTTGGCTCTGCATGGCTTGATTTTATACACCTGTTAGCAATTAAAGCGAATTAGAAGTGTCCACATACTTTTGGCCATATAGTGTGTTACCATTACATGAAGATTCTGTGGCAGTAAACATACAGTTTGTGGAAATGTTCTTATCAAATATTAAGGTCAATGTTTTCCATCCAACGATGAAATAGAACAGTAAATATTTTGGCTAATATGAAGTTCTGTATGTCACATTTTAAAGAAGAGCTCAGCGTCCCATCAACTCAAGTTTCTGTTCTGAGAGAAGTGATCAGAGCTGATGGAGCCACTCAAACCTCAGGTAACTCTGTTTATTGAAAATGTAGCTCTCAAATTGTTTTTACTGTTCTTTATTTTAAATCTATAACCCAACATGTTATAAGTGTTATAAGTAAGCTATAAGGACCATCTTCCAAAGGTTACATCTGCATGTGAGAACAAATTCATTATTCTAATTGTGGTTCAGTTTTTGAGCCATTTAGCAATCAAATCATCCAGAAGCCTCACAGGAAATGAAACATGAACATATTTACCTATGAATGTTTATTTTAAAGCAGATCTCTGTCCTCCATCATGTCCAGATTCTGCTGTGAGAGAAATAAACAATCACCATCACTATTACAATCCTATACAATACATATCATTATGTAGACAAAACATAACAAACATTTGAAAACAAAGAAAACAGAAATGTATATGGTTTAAAAGTTTAAAAGATGACATTATGCCTGTTTTCCTTTTAGCAGGTTTAGAAACAGATATTTTTAAACAGTTAGTAGTGTTTATTGGAAAAATAGCTCATCTGTTGTTTTTTTTGAGGAAGATTTAAATCATTGTATTAATTGAATATTCAATGTAAATTTTTTGGCACGTTTCCTTAGAGGTGCCAACAATCCTATCCTTAGTCTATCTAAGGACAAATTCAATATTCACTTAGTCACTGAGCAATGATGTAATATTAAATATTAAAAATGTAATATTTTAAAGCAGATCTCAGCCCTCCATCATGTCCAGTTTGTGTTCTGAGAGAAACAAACAGAACTGATGGAGCCACTCAGACCTCAGGTAACACCATCTAATACACCATCAAATGTAGTTCATATCATTACATACACACTGGACATGATTAAAATAATTTAAAAACAAAGAAAACAGAAATGTAATAAATACTGTCATAATAACCTTTTATAAATGTTAATATTAACATATATGATGTATTTTGTAATCTGTAAAGAAGTGTGTATGAAATCATGAGATCTAACACTGTTTACTTTAAAGCAGATCTCAGTCCTCCACCATGTCCAGTTTGTGTTCTGAGAGAAACAAACAGAGCTGATGGAGCCACTCAGACCTCAGGTAACACCATCTAATACACCATCACCATCATATACAGTTCATATAATTACATAAGCATTAAACATGTTTAAGATACTTTAAAAACAAAGAAAACAGAAATGTAATAAATACTGTCATAATAACCTTTTATAAATGTTAATATTAACATATATAGTATATGATGTATTTTGTAATCTGTAAAGAAGTGTGTATGAAATCATGAGATCTAACACTGTTTACTTTAAAGCAGATCTCAGCCCTCCACCATGTCCAGTTTGTGTTCTGAGAGAAACAAACAGAGCTGACGGAGCCACTCAGACCTCAGGTAACTTATTAGACATTAAAATATTGCTACTACACACAATAGAAATACATATAAAAATACACAAGGCCAGTAAACACACTAAAAACTAGTACATTTGAATGTAGGCTACTGAAACAGTAACCCGGAAATCCTAATGCACTGTTAAGGTAGAAAGCAACAAACTCTGCATAAATATTTGGAATTTAAAATGATTTTCAATGTAAAGTTGTGTTACAGATTGATTGTTAGCAAGATAAGATTTAACAAGATGTAACAAGTACAGATAAAGAAACACAAGGTAAAAACTCTGAATCTAAAAGCTGCATCTTCTCATTAGCATGATCTGCACTGTATTTAAATAATCACACTGTAACAAGTGCATAGGACTTTTTCATAGGAATTTGCTGTTTCTTGACAGGTCACAAGAGGAAATCAGGTAAATACCTTTACTTCACTTTTACTGATTAAATGATGTTTTAGGCACAGTTAAACTCACATATCATACAAATTACTGAGACTGTCCCAACTTATGACCTGTGTTATAAAATCAAACACATACTAAATGTAGTACACAGCAAACACTATGATAAAACACACAAACTCAGCACAAATATTCTGATTATTTACTCATTATTATTCATTTATAAAGATTTTCAAATTCAGTGTGTTATGGATGATATTTAAATGAGTGTTAGAGAGATAACATTAAAGTAGTAGTGCTGTGAAAAATCTAAGTAACATGATTTATCATTTACCCCATATGCAGTTGATAAGCCAAGACATCTAACAAATAAATTAAGATTTTGGCACGCATATGGCATCAAATCCAATTCAAATTTCACAAGCGAGGAAGACCGTTCTCACGAGAGGACAACTACTCTTGCATGCACAAATAGAAGTACTCGCTCAGGTAAAAGCACCCCGTGGAAGGAGAAGCACTCGCACGCAAGGAAAACTTGTTTTTTCTTCTCGCTATTGAGAGCAGAAGAGTTCAATTCATTTTTGACAGCTGTGGGCAGGTCCTGATATATGATATATGGTTTCTACAGATTTCTGGAGCTGTGTTGTGATTGGCTGGCTGTCAGTGGTTGTCAGAGCTTTTGCTGCATAGAAAAAACTGGGAACAGGACTTTTACTCTAGAAGACGACCTTACAATGGCATTCAGTAATGTTCCGTAATCAGGATTAATCACTCTCAGCCAGTCTGAAACCATTTTATTACATTATTCTTGTATATTACATTATTCTAATATTATATTACATTCTTATAATATGGTGGCCCTTTCCTGGACGTACACAAGTCACAGCAGTGCAGGTAGACCTCTACGTCCAAGTGGCAGCCCGGCCAATAGAATCTCTGCCACAACCCCTCATATTCTTATAATTGATACAATGATTATGATTATTAAGTCTTTTGTATTTTTTAAAAGGCATGTAAAAATGTAATCTTGTTTAACCTATGAAACAACAGTTCATAATATTTTAGTGCAAGTGGTGTAAGGAGCCTTCTTAATGCTATTCTACAATTATTACATACATTATATTACATATAAAACTGACTCATCACTACCAACTACTGGCAAAATATCCTCTATAAAAACAGTATTTAAGGTGGACTGGAAAATGTGCATAAGAAGCTCCAAATAAGAAGCCAGTTTCGACCCGGTTGAAAGCTGTGTTTAAGTAACTACCAGGTTTCTCCCGAGCTCAACAGAAAATCTTGTCTACTTTCTAATCGAATAAATTTAAATACACTATTTTACCCTATTTTTTCAGGAGTGACATGACTAGTCTAACCTCCATATGTAGCCATATTCCTGCCACTAACTCAAAAAGAGCAACACTGCAAATTGTCGCGTGTGTAATAACTACAGTTAACAGTTATTACCTTAGAATAGGGCCTTCTAAAAATACATAACATGATTTTTACCTTTAAAATGACCCTGATATTTTGTATGAAACGTTGGGCCAGTCAAACTCACAGTAACCTGAAGGAAGTTATGTATAATACGACTTGGTTTCAGACTGGCTGAGAGTGAATAATCATGATCACTGAACATTCACAAAGACAGAATGAAGTACAACCCCATTTCCAAAAAAGTTGGGACGCTGTGCAGAATGTAAATAAAAACAAAATTCAATTATTTGCAAATCATTTAAACCCTATATTTCATTCAAAATAGTATAAACACAACAAATCAAATGTTGAAACTGAGAAATTGTATTGTTTTTTGAAAAATATATGTCCATTTTGAATTTGATGCCAACAACATGTTCCCAAAAAGTTGGGAACAGATCTGGACTGCAGGCAGGTCAGTTTAGCACCCAGACTCTTTTAATATGGAGCAATGCTGTTGTAATACATGCGGAATGTGGTTTGACACTGTCTTGCTGAAATAATCAAGGTCTTCAATGAAAAAGACGTCGTCTAGATGGTAGCATATGTTGCCAAAACATATATTTATCATTCAGCATTAATGGTGCCTTCACAGATGTGCCAGTCCCCCACGCCATGTGCACTAATACACCCCTATAACGCACCAATGCCAGCCAATTACAGCACAGTTCCAGAAATCAGTATTAGCTAATCATATGTCAGGACCTGCTCACAGCTGTCTTTGTGAGCAGAAGCGCAATAAATGTGCTTGTGCATGCGAGAGTAGTTTTCCTCACACAAGAACGGACTTCCCCGTTTGCGAATCTTGAATTTAATTTGATGCCATACACGTAGTTCTCCAGATGAGTCTGATAATAGTCCAATCCCAGTGTTTGATAGCAGCGTTTGATAGCCTAGCATCTCCCGTTGTAAACTAAAGAAACACACGTTAGATATCAAACATGTCTTGGGTGATCGACTACATCGGGTAGGTGATAAATCATGTTAATTTGATTTTTCACCAAACTATTCCCCTAACTCTGTTTTCCTTTTAATAGGTTCAGAAACACCTGGCGGACAAACAACAGATAAGAAAATGAAAGGTAAATTCCAAACTCTGGGTAGCAGGGGTGTACCGAAATTTCAGCCACCAAAAATGGTCGAAAATGGTACTATTGTTTTTTTTGAGGCAAAAAAGCCCAGAAGAACAATGAAAAGACTACAGTGAAGTGATAAAATCTAACATGTAGCAAATAATCTGAATGATGATGGTGAGAAATAGTGAATAAAAACTTGATTGTCTGACTAACGTCAGACTCGTTGAAATCAGAATAGCTCCCAGTTGCAGTATGCAGAATATGAGCCAGTCTTTGGCTGCACAGCAAATTCTTTCATATTATAGTGCCCCCTAGCAGAGCAGTTGCACCAAAATTTGCATTTCACTTGTTAACCCTTAAGGTGCATGTCTGTGAAGTTTAGTAACAATTGGCTTTAGTAACAATCATTTCTACGTTAGAGCAGAATATGCGTCATGTTTACAGTGTTCGCTCTGCCCTGCATTTGACTGACGTCTGGTGAATATAAAATATATAAAGTAAAAATTTTTTTTTCTGATAATTATTAAAGTAAAAATATATGGTTATGGAGACTTTTTGTAGACCATTAGACAAGGAATAAGTGAACAAAACAGTTTTGTCTGTGACATACCAGGCAGGAGATGTGGCGCAAAACATTTAACGCTTCACTATAACGCCACCATCAGGCCAATCAGCCTGAACTTGTGCACCAGAGTAATTCATTATTCTTATTGTGGTTCGTTTTTTTGAGTCATTTAAGCAGTAAAAGCAGATCTTGACTGTCCATCATGTCCAGTTTGTGCTTTTTTTTTTTTAAATAAAAAAGCTAATAGAGCCACTCGGTCCATTCTTCAGATATCATATTAACATAAATACATGATTGCTACTAAAACACTTGTTAAAAATAAACTAAGCTTGTAATTTACATATAATATACATACATGTGTAATTTACATATGGCATAACTAGTCTCTTATGGGTCCCAGTGCAAAAACAACTTCCTAGTGTGACCTTTGTAGTGTAATGTAATAAATATTTCTACGTACAGTTGATTAC